>NC_089141.1:45730077-45787577 GCF_009819655.1 Sylvia atricapilla
TTTATTTGTGGGCCTGGGATTGATTTTTTTTTTTTTTTTCCTTCTGAGGATGGGGTACTCCAGGTCCAGCGCTGAGCAGGGGCTTATGCTAGACACCCGCACACACACACGGAGCCTCCAGCCATTGTGAGCTTTTTTGACCTGATAAATGCGCTTGGCTGGCATCAAATAGTCCAGCTTTGACCGTTCCCATTTAAATATGTGAATTAGTCATGAAGCATGACACAGCTTGGTGAACTTGCTAAATTGCTGGACTCTATAGGAGCAAAGGGGGAGGACGGGACGGCAGAGAAACCCATTCAGCCCCCCGCCTTAGGCGGAGAGGTGAGGGCCCGGGGCCGCGCAGGGCAGGCCCGGGGCCGCAGAGCGGGTTCCCCGCTGACCCCCGGAGCGCTCCCCACGGCGCTCTGCCCGGGCCCTGTGTCCCCCCGCGCCCCGAGCGCCGCCCGGACTCCGGGCCGCCTCTTCGGGGAAAGATTGCGACTCGTCCCCCTCCTTCGGGGCTTCTCAGGCAAGGCCGGGGGTGCTCTCCTGCAGCCGCACAGGACAGACACATGGCGCACAGCTCGGAAAGGAAGGGCGCGGAGGGAAGGGGAACGGGAGACGCGCAAGCAGACTGTTCCCGGGCACCAGAGATGTGGAGACAGCCGGGGAGATGAGGGCGACCGGAGCAGCCGCGGCGGGGCTGCGGGGATCAGATCAGGCCCTTCCCCAGCGGGCGGCACGGGCCGCCGGGCATGCCTCAGGGCCCGCGGCCCCTCCCGGCGCCGCCTCGGCCCGCCCCGTCGGGCCCCGCCGCGCCTCCAAACGCGGGCCCGCAGCGCCCTCTGGCGGCGGCGCGGAGGCCGAGCGGGGCCGCCCTCACGGCCCGCGCTGCCCCGGGGGCGCGATCGCGGCGCCGGGAGAGCTGCTGAGGGGCGAATGTCTCGGCAGTGACATTGTCGTCAGAGCCGGCAGGGCTCGCCCTTGAAGGACAGCCTGACCTCCCCTTGGCAGAGCCCCGAGCGGCGTGAGACGTGCTTCGCACAAGGAGCGCGGCAGGCGCTGCCTTTTGGGGCGGAAAGGCCCCGGGTCTTGTACCCGCCCTGCTGGTGCCGGGTGTGTGCCCTCTGGCCGCTGAGCCGTCCTGCCTGCTGCGGGGGGCACGTTTTCAGAAGTTGTAAGGATCGGATCTTTCTCCTTCCACGGGATCCTACAAGACAAAGTGCGTAGATTTCAAAAGTCATGCTCTTCTCTCTGAAGAGGAGCAGAAGAGTTTGTCCCGCGTGTTGCTCCGTGGTGGGGTGGTAAGACTCGTACTTTGCTTTTAGGTATAAAGAGGTCCGTGCCAGTAATGCTTTTTGCACACGATGGTTCAAAACTCCCACATTCCCTCAGATCCGTGTTCTTTTTCACCTAAAAGGATGTGTTACACTTGAGAGCCTGGACTAATACAGAAGGCAAACTTCTTGTGGCTGGGCAAAAACATCCAGGGAGGAGTTAAGGGTCAGCTGTCAGAGAGACAGCTCAGTACGACTTCAAGGGACAGAAGCGCCTCTCTCGGGCTCGTGGAGGTCTCTGTGACAGTGCCCAGGGCTGCTCTGTTCTGTTTTCTCTTAAATTTTGTAGTTTGGCCCTGCATGAATCTAACAGAGGATCCAGAAAGACCAGGAGCTGGCAGCCTGTTAGGATCAGTGACTCCTAATTTTTTCAGTGCACACAAGAAAAGTTTCTGGAGCACTGAAGCATGTTAGGCACTCCTATTTCAAGTCTCACTGAAATCTGGGTTCAGTGTGACCATAAAGGCAGCCCTAAATAAGAGTACTTCCAGAGCAAGGCACGATGTTGCATCTGAGCATTTCTAACAGCTGCTGAACCACCACCTGAGTTATCCTTAAACCCAGTAGCACTCAGGGCTGGGTACCTGGTCTAATATAAGCTCTATTGAGAAAACATTAAAGAGCTATTTAGAGCTTTGTTATGGACTTATAAACTACTGGCAAAATGTGGAAGGATGTTAGGGGGACAATGGAAGCTGGGATGATTAATCCTGGAGTAAGAAAGGTGTGAGCAGGGGCATATCCAAGCACACATAAAGGCCCTGGATAAGGAAACCACAGACCTGAATGCCCATAAAGGGTTGGTGATTCAAGTGAGATACACTATCAATATTAATCTGACATTAAGTCTTCAAAGATAAAGCAGCTTCAGAATGATGCGTAAGATTTTTAGACAAGTTTAACACTGGCTACAATTATCTTTCAGTAGAATGAACAAAAAAATGTACTTTTTTCTACAGCAGCTTGCTCAAAATAAGCCTGGAAAAGATAGGACAACACTTCTTTAAAAAAACTGTTAAAATCAAACTAATATCCTGCAACTTTATAATTCGTTGTCATTTCAAAGCTGTTTTAGCCTATTAGCACTCATTTAAAGAAATTAGGCCAATATCCAGACAAACATTTGGAAATGAAATGTTGATACATGATCTATGAAATATTTAAATTTAGGTTGTGTTAAAGGGGTTGTTGTTTCTTTATTAAATTACTGTCTGAATGTGACAGCTCAGAACAGTGTTTGGGGCACACCCAAAAAACTTTTTTTTTAAGTTAATTTATTAACGGTATCAAAACTATATTCTCTCCCCTCACCCTGGTCTATCGCATTGCACACCCTCCACTTTGGTGAGGAGGCTCAACAGGCTTTGTTTGAGCCTGTTGTGTCACACCAACATCAGCAATGCTGAATATATGATTATAGCTGTATTTGGGTCCAGTGGCCACATGACATGAAGAACCAACAGTTTCATGTCCCTTTAAATGTATTTTTCTGAGAGATCTTGTGGTCAGTCACATCAGCCCTGATTCAATGAGTCATAGTGCAAAGTGTGATCCCTGTCTATGGCAGTGGGAATTTATGTGTAAGTCAGTGATGGGACAGATTTTTCAGGTTAAAAGAAAGTTTTAAGCAATTTTCACAGAGTGTTAAGATGGATGAGCTTCCAGGATGGAAGAAGTAAATGTAGACTTACCAGCTTTGACAAACAGCTGTAGTGGAGATATAGAGGAAAACCTGCAAGCTCAGGTAACAGCATGCAATATCCAGAGACTTCAGAGCATCGCTTACCATCATTAGAGAATTTGGAACTATATAATGCCGAATGCCATGTTTTTGCAATTGTCGTTGTTATAGCTCACATGCAAAGAGAGTTGTAGGGAATCAGTCCTTTAAAGGTTTCCTGTTTCATAGCTTAGAAGGCTCTTAGAAGTTAGCAGCTTTGTCAGAAGCATACCCTAGGACTGACTGCTTCCAGTGGGGACAGCAGGAAAGGAGCAGAAATATGTTCCTTTGCAGTCCTGAGCCTGCCTGTGCTATTTCTCTTCCTCTAGTAGCAGGGATGCTGGCAGGGAGAAAGAGTGAGCTTGGCTGTTTTCAGCTAAAAAGCAGGGAAGAAGAAAAAGAGAATAAATTAATCATGCAACTGTGTCATCTGGGCTGTCCTTCATTGCTGCAGAAGCTGCATGCTGATTTGCAGACTTTGCTGAGAAGCAAAAGCTTTTGCCAAAACCACTGTGGTGGTGTAGCCAGGTTTACACAGGCACAGGGTACAGCTCCTGAGTTCACTCCCGTCTTTGCAGAACTGTAAACTCTGCACGCAGCAGTTAGCTCATCCCATGGCCTGCAGGCATACCCTGCCTCAGGCTGTTTGAGTTCTGCATCATGTTCACAGGCTTCTTCCTTATCTCCTGTTTTTCACTTCATTGGTGATACATTTGTGATATGAACAAGTAACTCCTGTTCTTTTTTCATTCAGCTCCAGTTTTTTAATGCTGCAGTCTGGGAGACTGGTGGGACTGGTACTAAATTTGGAGAACATGCTTTGCCAGCAGATTTGCTGGGAAGCTTCTAGGAACAGTGGTCTCCCTGGGTTGCCATCTCCCAATGGATTTTCATATTGCTGTAGTGATGATGAGCAAGAAGCTGCTACTTGTCATTAAAAATGTCCTAGGTCTATCCAAGGATGGAACATTTGAAAGAAGAGAACCTTGGAAGTTTTAAATTCCACTTTGAACAAGAAAATGAGAAGACAGTCGTAAAAAAGGCATAAGAGTGGTGCAAGCTACAGATTTCTAAAGACTTTTAGTTAAATAAACATTTAATAGCTCATCTAACATAAAGAGGCTTTGGAAAAGCTTGACATTAAAGATCTGCTACAAATATGTTAGGGGAAGGAAAACACATGGAAATTGTAAGCAATTTTTATGTTAACCAGAAAGAAGTTGGATACTTTATTCTGTACCCTGGCCATGTCTATTTTTATATTGCAATTGACCCACAGTTACAGAAGTTTAGATGCTCATGTTCATCCTACCTGATGCAAGAGTGTTCATTACACAGCTCCCAGCATTTCTATGCCCTCTTTTTTCACAGGCTCAAGTGCCTGTGTGAGAGCAGAGGTCACTGCTCTTTGCACTGGGCCACTCTGAGACTGGCACAATTAACAGAACCTTCTGTGAAAAATTTCTCTTCTTCTGGGATGGACTGTGGGAAGAGCATGGAAGGTCTCCCAGCTCTTGAGTCAACTGGCCTGTGCTCATGCTGCAAAGCAAGTGGCTCCAGGCACATTAGTGTAAGAGTCTTCATCACTGCTGTCAAGTATAAAGAGAGACACTGTCTTAGCAAAGAGCTCAGGATGGGAAAACAGGGACAGGCTTGTAAATCTTAACAACATGGTATAAATTGCCAAATATAGGTGAGGGAAAGCCTGAACACTGAACCCCTGCTTGGTCATGCTCCTTAGGTGTTGCCTTGCTGTCGCTTGCTGTTATAAATGGACCTTTCCCCCCACTAAGGGAAAGGTTAGCACACTGCAGGGTGGGTAATGGGACATTTGGTGCCATTTAACTTTTACCAGACATCACTCCCTGACCCTTTTCTACTAAGCAGTACAAATATGGTCTTAATGACTCTTACTGATGCAGGCATACTCTGGTGGATGACAATTTGCTTCCAAATCTCAAATATTTCAATTTCCACCTTGACATAAGAGTGTAAGCATCTCTGAAGTTGAGTTTTCATTAACCTTACAGGGTGTGGATGCAACGAAAATGATGCTGTAGAGGACTTTCCATGCTGCCATACACTTGATCAGGCTCATTTTCCAGGCAGTGTTAAATCACTGACAGCAAAACATACCCACTCTTACATCCTGTCCAAGCCAAGAGTGGTAATGTATGACCAAATGCAGGGTGTGACCCCTCTCCTGCAGTCACCTGCAGTGTTTAAGGTTACAGCACAATCCCTGACAAGTTTTCATCTCATGCCAGCTAGCCTGGACATGGTTCAGGAGCAACACAACTGTAGGTGCTATGGATGAACCACCAACACTCAGAGGGAAAAGGGTTTAGTTATATGGATGTAAGAAGCAGTTTACCACTTATCCCCTAGGGCCAGATATCAGATATTGACCCTTTTGATTTACTGGTATAGATGTCCCTTACAAGTCCTGGCTAACCCTAGAAGATTCACAGGGCATCTGTTGAGACTGAGATAAGGCGTGATTGCAGAGTATTAGTGCAGTCATTCATTGTGTTTCTCCTGCCATATCTGTGCTCCATCCCCTGCAGATGAGAAGACAATTATGTTACGGATGCTCAGTCAAAGGCACTTCAGCAGAAGTCAGTGGAAGTGTTGGCACACTACTGAGCAGGAGTGAAGGCTGAAGCAGCCAGCCCAGAAGAAAACAAGTGGGACCATCCAGCACACGTCTCACCAAAGCTTTCAGATGTGGATTTGTGTGCCAAAAACAAGCATCTGAGGCTATATTCAATACAGATCAAATAACAGAACCGTAGGTGCCTTTTGTTGGTTGAATCCACCCGGCCTGGTAAATATGCTCTCTTATGTATGCAGTATCACCTGGGCACCAAATGATTTATTGTCTCTCGGTTTTCGTTTATAAAACTGACAAACTCAGGGCTGATAAATGCTGATATATGTTAAATTCAACCAGCTTATGATAAAAGTTGCTTGCCAAGTGGCGACAGCTGGCCGCCTCAGTAAACATGTCACATAGCTACCTTCACCTCTGAGGAATGTTGATTGCTATTTGATATAATAAAGCATTTTAAGGTCCAAAGGAAATAGGCAAGGAGGTTAAATGCAACAGATACATAATGCTACCAGCCATAACGTCTACCACTTAAAAATTTCCTGCCAAGTAGCAAAACAGCTAATACGTGCTTCAGTGAAGCCTGCAGGGCAGTGATAATGATTGTAAGTAGATGTGAAATAATTATAATCATGATGCTTCTGGATTTTCAGGATACCATTGCTGAAGTGTCATCCAGATGGCTATGGAAAGAAGGCGGCATCTTATTGCGAGGGAAGGTCAGTACTGCTCTGTGCAGTTAAGTTCCTTCAGATATGTCTGCTGTGGCAGGTGGAGCGTTGGCCAAAGCAAAGCCTGTGGCTAACGAAGAGGACATCCCCAGCCCCGCTCAGGGATGTGCTCACCAAATCCAGGCACTGAGTGACACCATCAGCCCTTGGTGCTCTTAAGGCTAGTCTGTGTTGCAAGAACAAACACTTTAAAGTCCATGCTAAGGCATGGCAGGAGTCTGAATCTTTTCCTTGTTTTACTCAACATCTTACTTCAAATTTGTGCCTGCCACAGAGATTGGGTCTGAGGCAAGATGCAGCTCGTGAGTGGACTTGGGTCCATACTTAAATGCGAAAGGAGCACTTAGGTAATGTGACTGGGAAAATCAGCAGAGCTTGGGGGCACCAAAAGCCATTTCAAACCTGGTAGAGAAGTGTGGGGAAGCACCCGTGTTCAGAAAAATCTGCTCATTTCTTCCCAAGCTTTCCATTTGGCTTGTTAAAGACATTGCCTCTCCCACAAATTTGCCCCATTTACAATACTGAGCCTTTGAGCTTGTACAGTGCTAGGAGCAGCAAGGCACTGGAAGCCTTCACTGTAAAATAAATCGTAAAATAATAATATAGGAAAACCTGATGTTGGCATTTCCAGCACTGGAAAGGATTCATAGCATGATTTACAGTCCTACCTTGCACTGAGTAGCAGCTATTTTATGAATCGCTATTTCTGTCACATTGATTTAAAACAAACCTTGGCATTACCATCCCATGGCAGCCGGGTTGCTGTGAGCAACCTGGATGTTTTCAAGGGACTCATGTTTCATTTGAATGCTTTTTACTGGGCTGCAAGGAGGAAAAAGGACTGTAGGTTGAAATAACACGAAATCTTCTTGTTTATAAGAACAGGACATGGTAGCAACCAAAGTATTTCAGAGACAGTAGGGAAAACACTTAGTTGCCTACATCTTAACTCTGAGGGACCTTTAGTTATGTAAGATAGCCAAGGTACCTACCAAAAATAACATGGGCTCTACGGGAGACATCTCTGTTACAAAGCTGCAATTGGAGACCACACAGGATATCTCAAAGTAGCCCACACAGCACCTACATTCAGGCAAGTGAATCTCACACAAACCCTTTTTGTTTTCTCAAGTGTTGCCTTGATCTTGTTCAGGGAGACTGCCCCTCTGAGGAGCTGTCCCTTTCCCCTTGCAAGGACACAGTTGAAGTCGAAGTCAAATTCCTGGGAGCCTGAAGGGGATTCATTAGTTTCTTGATATGTGAAGGGCTGTTCAGCCAGAAGACGGACTATGCTGATCCCTGCTGAAAACTCCTCCAGAGCATACTGGCCTGGCTCAAGAGCACTCCTTTGCCCTCTGGGGTGGTTCCTGCAGTGCCATTTAATAAAATATTCTTTTGTGATTTTCTTCTCGTGATGTTCTGCAGAGCATAAATGCGCTCCATATATGCAGAAAGAGTAAAACCTCTGTTAGACCCTGCTGGAACTTACTGAAGAGATTTTATTGAAACCCGGAACCAGATGTCTCATCCTTTCTCCATTGCCACACTTCAGGACCAAGTAGTTCTTGCTTAATATTTGCTGTAGTTTCCCTCTCAGAATTAACATATTGCCATGATTGAAACATACAGTGCTTTAGAAGAAAAGCATCTGCATATTCTGGGGGACTCCTACTGTTGTTTTGTGTGTCTGGCGTAGTGAGAATAACCAACAGTCTGATGCTTTCACTGCCATGAACTTTCTCCCCTGCAAAATTCCTCTGTCCATGAGTTGCCTTTTTAGGTCAATATGCCCATGTGCATAGCACAGAAGAGCCATGGGTGGCCAGGCAGAGCAGTGTCGCTGAGCTCACATATGTAAAACTCCTGGGATGCCCAATTAGATGCTCTTACCAAGAAAGAACAGCAGGTAGGTCTGTAGAGCTTCTTCCTGGATTTCAGTTTACTCCTAATTTTATCTCCCTCCTCCGCCAGGGTTACAGGGAGATGGGGAATGGGACTGTGCTCAGTTCATCACATGTTATTTACACTGCTCCTTCCTGCTCAGGGTGAGGACCCCTCACACTTTTCCTCTGCTCCAGCATGTGGTCCCTTCTACAGGAGACAGTCTTCTATGGATCCTTTCCCATGGGCTGCAGTCCTTCACAAGTTGAAGACCAGAATGACGGTGAAATGTAGACAGAGGGAAAAATTTGAATATATATGTCCTTCTTAAAATAATCTCTGCAGATAATTGTTGGATGTAAGACTGGAGAGCAGAAAGCTACAGAATATGTAATTTTGTCGTGACTGAAGAAAAAAAATCTGGCATCTAAATTTTCGGGTTAGTTTTCTTCTTCCAAAATTTTCAAAACAAATTTACTGCTCTGCACTAATATGTATGTTACTGATACTATTCTTCAAAATGGTTCCAGTGGGGTCTAAACGTGATGTAAGGTGACTCACAGTACCTAAAGTTGGTATCAATTACTATGACCAGCCCACAGTCTTGCAATTGTTTTTCAATTGAAAGTGGGGTTCTGATTAAATAAATTTTTGTGAACGTGTTTGCCTCTATTTCAGAGAATGCAATTCCTCTTCCAATAAGTGGTTTCATTTTTTTTCTGTAAAAATCAGACTCTTGATCCAAATGCTTCTTGACTAAAGCTCTGGGAGTTTAAGGTTATTTTTTGATTAAATTGAATAAACACGTGTTTTTTTAAGAAATACCATCTTCAAATTTTGTGTTTAAGGCTACTGACTGATTTTATCACCTCACCAGGATGTTGTAAATTCAAAATCCTGATTTATACCTTTTTTTTCAACAAGGTATCTGCAGAAATGTACCTGGAAAGACTCTCACATGTGAAATGAGGCGATCCAGGAGTTCAGCTTTTTTGGAGATACTTCCATTGTAACAACTTACATACCTTCACCTGTTGAAATGGCTCTCTCTCATCTTTAACTGAAAAATTGCAGACAGTACATAATTTGCTTGTCTGTCAGCATCTGGCACTATAAACAGTGTTAATAAGCCAACAAGCATTTTTGTTCTTCAGAGTTCTTTTGGTTAATAATAAGCCAGTCTGGATCACGATTACATAGAAAAAGCCTCAAGGCTCCAGATCCCTAATCTGAAATGATGGTCAGAATTTTCCATATTGACAGATGAGAAAGAAAGGTGTGCACAAGAAGTGCACACAAGAAGTGCAAGGAAGTGACAGGGAAACATTTTGTTTCTGCTTGGAATTTTTATAATTGTCATTCACCTATTTTCAGGTGGGTGTCCTAATTCGTATCTAGTCCAGGTTTATCCCCTAAGCCCCCTCCCATCCCATGCCATCTAACCATAAAGCTGAGTTTCTCTGTGTGGAGAAGAGGTGCTGCCCAAATCTGAGGAGGGGTTAGCACTTCTCAGGGCTTTGGGTGGGAAAGTGCTTGCACAACCTACTGCCTTCATGCCTTCCTGGAGAGAACCTGTATCATATACAAGGACATGGAACTGTCTCCACCTCCCAGTGTGGACCAGCCCCCAACACTTAAATGATGTTTTCTGCTTATACTGACAGTGAGTGGGTGGTACACAGCTATTTTCTGTCCCTACTTTCACTGAATGCTTTACAGACTCTTTTCTTATAACACCTCTAGAGTGACCTTCCTGTCATCTTCAAACAGGTTCCCACTTGTTCACGGCATCTGTCCCCACCACTGACAGCTGGTCAGGCAGTCCTGGAGTGCTTGTCCTAATTCCCTGAACTGAGATTTTCAATCTAGTCACCAGCTTCAGCCCTAACTCCTTAACTTTCTAACACCATAAACTTCTTCCAAAAGTGTCCTAGAATCTGTGCATCCAGGTGCAGTCTTTGGTCTTCTGTACTCACAAACACTTCACCTATTATCACCAGTTAGAGTTGTAGGAAATTTGAAAAACTTGTATTTCTCTGTGGGGAATGAAAAATACCCTTGGGAGTCTGCAAAATTAAACCTGCCAAGCCTTGTGACAAAAGCAATCAGTTTCTGAGATGGCCACCTACTTACACAGGGCTGCAATAACAGGTCTTCTTCCCAGCACACAGTGCCAAACCTCCAGTAGGAACACAGGTGGGAAAGAGAGGAAGCTTTTGCTGGTTCTTGGAGCAGCTTGGAGATGTGATCCAGCGCTGACAGCCAAGCTGAGGCAGCACCTGCCCTTAGCAGAGCTGTGGCTGGGGACTGCACACCAGTATGAGAGGCAGAATGCTGGCAGCAGTGGCTCCTGCCATGCACTGGCAAATCAGACCATGAGACCTGAGAACACGAGAGCCTTCTGCTCACCACCTCCTGTGTGCCACAAGGAAACCTTTGTCAGCAAGGAATAAAGGCTCAGACCAGTCTTCAGTCCAAGTCTGTGAGCTGATGGTGAATCCCAGAAGCAACAAGAACAGGACCTGATCTGGCTGATCACAGGACACTCATGGCTCAGGTTTTTTACTGCTTGTGAAAAAAAAATACAAACCAACAACCAATTAATCAGAAAAAAACCATCAATCTTCAGGGTAGTTCAGCAGCAAAGGCTGATGTATCAGCTTCCTCCAAGAACATTTTTCCCCTGCAGAATGGACTTATTCCTGGTCCTTGTGCATGCCAGCCAGTGTTTTTCATGTCCACGCAGAGAAGTTATAGAGACTTCTATGGAAGGAGGCAGAAAGATACTGCAGGTGTCAGGGCTGGGATAAAGGTGTTTGGAATGAGGGAACGGTCTTTGCAATGAGGCCAATCAGCCTGACTGACTTTAGAAAACCATTGAACTTCTGTGTTGTTTCCTGAGGCAAGAAGCTGCTCTGTCTTTCCCAACCCTGTAGACAGCTGTTCTTCCCTCTTAGCTGAGACATTCCTAAAGGCTGCATGTTTCTCACATCGAGCAGGTCACCCCCACTGCTGACTGCATGAGAGAGATACTGTGACCACAGAGCAGCTGATAAATGCATACATGCCAGTGGCAAGATGGTAGGACGTGGCCAGTGGATACCAGGAGCACACTGTCTCCCAGTGGCAAAGAGGCTACTGCTGGCTGGTTGGGCATGGCATGACCTCTGTAAGGATCAGGCAGGAGTTTTGCTCAGTTCCCCTGAGGCCATAAGTGGCTGGCATGGCTCAGACTCCAGACACTGTCCTGAGTTTCTGTGGATGTAAAACAGGCAAATGAGGGACATGAGAGTAGTCTGATACCCCCACATTCACACCTCATCAAGGCATGCAGGGCAGGAAACTGGAGAATATGCATCTTGCACTTGGTATCATGTTTGTGTCAGGCTATTGATATGACAATGGCAGTGTTTAGAAATGAGTTAAGGGCTTTGGGCAACTTCCCACCTCTTCCTTCTCTCCAAGCCCTGAAGTACAAGTGTCTTCACTAGCAGATAATGACATATTAAAACAAGATACATGTAGGTAGGAGTTCTCTCATATAACTAGAGAAGTCCAAGCCCAAGTTAGCTGTTGCATTTTGCAGCAGGTGAAGACTCATGAGCTAAACACATTGCATCCATCTGCCTGGTGCTCATGTTGAGTCAGTGATTATCAGAGGCCATTTGCCTTTCCTAAGCACAGCTCAGAGATTGTCTCTGAGGGCTTGGCTGTCTGCCTGGCCCTCAAAGGGAAAAACCTTGTGGAAAAAACATGTAACTTTGTGGTCTGCAGACAGCAGCTCCCAGAACCTAGCCCTGATCCTTCCACTGAAGAGGATTAAAACATTTGAAGCTGTACACAGGAAACAAGTGCAGCCCTCAGCAAGAAAAGAGGTCCTGGCAAGACAGGATCATGGAGGCAGAGGGATCTGTGTCAGGGTCTGGTTTGAGAGGGTGGCTGAACAGCACATGGCCCAAGTACAAGCCACTGGATGGCAGGAGGGAGAATGGAACTTGCTTTGCTGAATCCTAATTTGGAAGCCTTTTCCCCTTTGGTTCATGGAGTGCCTAAGTCTAACACCATTAAAGAAAAAAAAAAAAAAAAAAAAAAAAAAAAAAAAAAAAAAAAAAAAAAGAGAGAGAGAGATTGAGCAAAACCCCAGGGAAGGGCACAGAGGGTGTTTGTGGTGTAGCTGGACCTCCACAAGAGTTTGTTTCTTTCAGCATCTCTTCCAAAGAGATCAAGAGCTCTTGCTTGGCTCTTGCAAGGGCACCAGAGTCCCAGAGGATGCTGGCCCCATGTATCATGGCTCCAGATGGGAAGGAAATCCTAGAATGCTTTGGTTGGAAAGGCCTTTAAAAATCCTCTATTTCCAACCCTCCTGCTATGGACAGGTATACCTTTCACTAGACCAAATCCCTGGAGCTAATTCCACATGCCCCCAGAGCTAATATTTCATCTTAGAAAAAGTGTTAAAGCTATCTAGGCTTTGAAAACACAGTGATATCAAATCTGAATTTAAAACAATTTATGCATAGACCATAATAACATTTTAATGGGGAAAAAATACACAGTCATTTCAAGCTTGAGGAGTCTAAGTATAATGCGTTTGTATAAATGGCTGATATGTTATTTGTTTATTGGGCAATCTGCTTTTTTATATTGTTTGTCATGCTATATAATTTTAGGTGAAAGCTTTTTAGCATGCTGCACCTGCCAGAAGAACTTTCTTAATATACAACTTTCTGCTCCAGTGTGCATAGAGAATAGACCACTAATTGCCTTCTTACCCACTCTAACACTGTTAACCAGAACCTGGCTGCTCCGTGAATTAGGCAACCATATTAATGGTGCTGCTGCACAAATCAGCTGAGCACGACGTAGTTGATTTCATTTGAGGTTCACAAGATGATAATTTGGGTTAAGAGGCTGGTTTTGGCAACAGTAGCACTCTTTTGTTGAATCGTAGGTTTCCTAATCACAATGGGGAGCACAAAGTGATTACTTCCTAGGACACCAGCAAAGAATGGGAGACCCGGAGCCTTTCACTGGGTTTATTTCTTGGGACAGGTTCCTTCCTTCCCTTGAGCCTTTGCCAGTGGTTGGTCAGCTCTGGATCTTTGGACTGAATATTACTCAAAGAGAAGGTCATCTTCTAGTTTGAGCTAGTGGTGGGACCATATGGCTGTGGGGTTCCTGAAAGCTTCTTTCCTACAAGATGATGTCTCATTCCCTTCAGTTGCTATGATGAAATTACTCTCCCAAAGGTTTCTGCAATGCCACGTGGATTTTATTGGCTGTGAAAAACTGTTGTAGATGCAATATAGGAGAACCGCCTCAAATCAAAAGATCTAATGGTTGTGCCTGGCTAGAAACCCAGTGGCTGGGTGTTGCTGTGTTGTAGCTCACTGAGTGGAGTTTTAAGGCTCAAGTGTTCATTTGCTCCTTGGCAGTGCAGACACCAACTTTGTCAAGGGTCAGTGCAGGCTGCCCAGAGCTTTTACAAACTGAAATGAGGTGAGAGTACCCAGTCTCTCACAATCCCTCTGCAAGCACTCAATGCTTGCTAAGAGCCAAGCCCAGAGGTGCCATCTCAAGGATACCTGATGCATTTCTTACCAATCGGGAGAGACTCTTACCCATTCTACTCTCCCTTAATGTGCTACAAGACCAAACAGTCTCCTAAGTCACACCGAGTGTTTTCTGACTGCTGCTTTTTAAAGCCTCCTGTTATTCCAAAGCTTGGACCAAATACTGAGTTAATGATTACTGGGTGAAGTTTCAGTGGTTATTTTGAGGGGACAACCTTTTCCAGCCTTCTGGACACCTGAGGCAGGACATTTAATCAATGTCTTTGTCCTTGTCAGCTGATGCATTAAATCAGGCGGTGTTCTAGTACATAAAATCATTTCAAGCATTGACAATGTGCTTTCCAGTGTGCAGGTAAGGAGCAATAAAACTTACATGCATCATTCAGAGAATAAAAATCAGGTCAAGTTTTCAATTAAATGTGCCAACCTATATCCATTAGGTGTATGCATCATCCCTTCATAAAGATATTGATTTTTTTTCTAGTCTTCTATGTAACTGTGGATTTAAATCACAGCTTTATGGACTTGAGCTGGACTTGAATTGTGAGTCTTATACAGAAATAAATATATAAATACTGAACAGTAGTGTACAAAATAATGAAATTGATATATAATTAAGGGGTTTGGAAATACTAGATGGAAATATAATTAAGAAGATTAGGACAGAAAAAGAGAAAGAGAAAGCAAATGAAAGAAAGTGGTGGAAGGAAAGACAAGGGGCAAGAAAGCCAAGCAGAGGAGTTTTGCAGATCAGTGGAAATTTTTGAAGTTGCGTGGATCCTTAATATCTCTAAATTGCACTTAAAACAATGTATTATAAATAAATAAGCAAAGCAATGTTACACTGTACAGGCAATGTTTAGATTATTTTATGTACAATGGAAAACAGTGGTCATTGCCACAGAGCAAGTGAGAAATCCGTGTTATTTAATCGGCTCCACTTACTTTTCTCTTAGTGAGTTATCTGTGAGAAAATTCTAGTTACTTTCCCTTCATTTTTTAAAACATGAGAAGTCCAAAAAGTTTTCAGAAGGCAGATGTCTCGATTTATAAAATATGTAATTATTTCAATGTTTACAATTGTACATTTACAATGACTGAATGAGCCTGTGAGGCGTAGATGGACACATTTCTTTTCCTTTGTTGGATAAAAAGAACTAGGCCCATTGAGGTGTATTAAACAGGCAAGGAAATACAAGCAAGGAAGGTGACTGAACAGCTTCAGTTGATACCACATCTGTGTACTCTGTGACATGGCATTTTTTCCGCTGCCCTGCTCCTCCCCTTGGCTCTTCTCTTACCTACAACATGTTATAGACAAACTCAGTTAAAAGAATGATGCGTTTGTTCTACTTTGCCTTTGTAGGTCCTTGAGTCCAAGACTTATTCACTGCTCAGAGGACAGAGGGATGAGTTTTCTTGTGGATTTCTTCCTAGCACTTCCCTCTGTGGAGTTTGAAAGGTTCACAGCACCTCCAGAGATTATGTGGTATCAGTTGTGGAGGGAAGAATGAAATCTGATGTCTTGATTTTTAAATGAATTTCAGTCATTGCATAACCATATAAATAAACCTTCTGAAATCCATTGTAGATCATGTCATAAGGCTAAAAAGTCTCCTCTAGTTCTTAGTGTCTTCTTGAAGTGCTCAGAAGTGCTAGTGGAACTAAGAAAAAGCCTGTGTGGGCAGCACTGGAGGGGGTCAAGACACTTCCAGAGCCCAGTTCTTGTGTCATTCGATGTTCACAGCCAGACTCCTCAAAAGCTTCCCCTTCTCTTGAGAGTACCTCGAGCTGCTGCAGACCAGAAAAGAAAGGTGTTATCAGCTGGAAACCCATTCTGGAAAATTCAACCCAAGAGATTGACTGAGATAACATCATGTCTCTTTGGTCAGATCTGCTGGAGCACAGCTCAGGTCCTGCTTCCCACTTGGGCAGAGAGAGGGATGGTGAGAAAACAGCCTCCCTCTCTCCTGTCCTCTAGACCCATGTTTTTCACTGTGCGGAGGGAGCACACCTTCAAATGCTTTTCTCTGAAGGATGTTCACCTTCTATGTCTTTTGCATAAATCACCTTCTTCCTCCATGCCCAGGGCTGGAGGGTGGAGCATGAGGAATGCCTCCCAACTTTTCCCTGCAGGGCTCAATATCACAAAGGTTAGGTTTTACAAACTGCTAAAAACTGCTAGGTTTTAAGATGTATCTGTGGAACCTGTGTGATGTGCAGCAGTTAAAACTTTGATTAAATGTCGGCAGCTTTGCAGAGAGATTGATCTGGAGAGACACTGCTGTGGGACAGCATCCCAGCAGGAATTCTAACATAAATCCAGCAAAGAAACACAGCAGCTAAGAATACAGAGCAGGAAAATTCTGTGTGGGTTTGCTGTCTGCAGATATCAGCTATTCCTATCCTCTACTCTTGTTTGGGATCAGCCATACACCGTTGCTTTTGCTTTCAGAGCCTTGCAGAGGAGGCAGTGACTCCACACCCTCCCTACATGGGCAGCTACTGTGTGTCATGGTTTCCCAGCTTCACTTTAATACCAGTCCAAACAATTATAAGGAAAGTTTCCACACATGTTTGGTCAACGGAAAATTTCAGCTCAAATACTTGAAGTCCAGCAAAGTTACAATGGAAAAATAAGAGGGGAGGACTATGGTGAGAACTGCCAGGTGCCACTTGCCTGGCCAGGTTCTGTCTGAGCCCCAAACCTCACATGTCCCAAAGAGCCTGGGGTCTAGGGGAAAAAAATCAAGCAGTCAGGGGATATGAGGAGGAGTTCTTTCAGGCTGATGATTCTACCCCAGATTCCTCAAGCTGTAACTTTCTGGATAAATAAATAAATAAATAGATTTTTTTTCCTACTCCTATCTGGTAAAATAAACACTGAGTAGAAAACAGAAAAGTGTGTGGGGCAAACAACATGAAACAGCTGTGTTTTCAGTGGGAAGGTTCATAGTATTCAAAAATAATTCCTCAGCGCTTCTTACAAGGCAGTGGAATTGTACTTCCCTGGTGACAATGAAATAATTAATTTTGGGGGAGATGGAAAAAAACTCAAAGGTGTAAATTAGAAAGTGTAAAAAGAGACTACATATATAAAAGATTACTATTCTCAGCTTTCCCAAGTCGAAATCCATATATATTTCCTGGACAAGGTCTTGTTTAAAATGGGTGTGTAAACATGTCTTCCTTCAGTTCAAGCTCTCTTCTCTCACACCTGCAGTGTGAAGAAGCTGATGTGTGGTGGGAAGAGCAAACTGAACCTGCAGTGTGCCAATTCGGAATCGCTCAGAGGCCTAAAAAATCTTCTTGCCAAAAAAAAAGCTGATGAACCAGTCTTACTTTAGGGCAGGTGGAATAGTTCGTGCTCTCATTTTTATCGTTACCTCTAAGAGGGAAAGACAGATTTGTTTTCACATGGTTATTGATTATTAACCAGCTTTGTGAAAGGTTACCTTTCTGCTAGATACAGCCATGGTGGGGGGTTAAAAATCAATCCCTGGGAAAGCTCTGTTTCCCAGTCAACTTCTGCCACTGAGGTCTCTTGCCATGGATAGAGTTTACCTGTGCTGGTCTGAGCACAGATGAGAGAGAAAAAGAGGTTGTTGTGAAAATGCTCCACTCACCTTCAGTATTTCTTTTCTGTCTGAATGTGGATTCCAGAAAAGGGTTTGAGCACTGAGAAGTCATTAAATATTATACAGAAAGAGAAAACCTTACCAGATTACTTTAGGAAGTGTGACTGAACTATACTCCTTACTATTTTACACTCTAATTAGACAGCCAGGGTGGTGGGAGGAATGATAAAACTGTCATCAACAGGAAAGGGAGCTAATTGAGTAGGGGTTCACAAATTATTTGTGTTGAAAGGCAAACAAAATGCTCCTGTCACCTTTCCTAGGGAAAAAAGGTAATACTGCATCCAGATGGCTTTACATTTCACTGATCTCAGCAGCCTGCAGTGATATCTGTCAGACACTGCCGGCGAGGACTTCCAAAGAACAGTGACTCACATAAAACCCTTGTATTAACCATTTGGAGGTGGGAACATTGGAAATGCCCTTGAATTTCAAGGGGCATGTTGTATATGCTGGCATACATTTTAAAACCACATAGATAAGATGTTAGGCATGTGACCTTGCTTTCCAAACCCCTGGCTATTCAGAGATTTGTGTTATATTGCAAAGTTTTATGCTTCATCTAATATGGAATGAGTTAACTATGCAGATTGTCTCTTCTCTGTCAAACACTAAGCTAGAGGATCTTGACCAGTCCTTGAAACATACTTGAATCTAACATGCTAACTCAAGTATTGCAGTGCAGTTATTGTGTGATGTTACTGCAGGACGGCAGCAGCTGTGTACCCGAAGGGTTTGTCACTGCTGCTCGGATATCTGAACTCCTGTGCTTGTGCTGAGGATAATTACAACCTGCTGTTCTAATGAACACTGCTGCTATCACCATCATCCCTTAATTACTGGTACACAATCATGGATTCCTTTTTGTCTAATCTCTTGGTGTAGCAAGGTTACTATAAGAATTTCTGTTTATATATACAAATATCTTAAGGGTGAGTGTAGGAGGATGGGGTTAGACTCTTTTCAGTGGTGTCCAGCGACAAGAAAAGGCACAACAGGCACAAATAGAAACATGGGAAATTCCATTTGAATATGAGGAAAAACTTCCTTCTTTGACAGAACACTGAAACAGGCTGCCCAGCTAGGTTCTGGAGATATTAAAATCTGGAGGTTGTTCTCAGCCTGAATTACAACTGTATTAATTGGTTTTTGAGATCATGCACCAGACACAACACCAAGTTTTTCAGCTCCATCAATGAAGTTGGGGGTTTAAGCAAACATGCCAGCCATAAATATCCCCAGGTTTGAGGGTCTTCTACAGTCCTTTAAAACTTCTTGGAGCAGGTAACTGCTCATACATCCAAATGGGGTTTAAGGTGGGGGAAATTCTACCTGATCTGTTGTTTATATGTTCCTACGTGCAACATGTCCATTATTTTTCTCTAACTTGACTGAACATCTATCAGTGGGAATAAGGATGTTTGTAACAGCCATTTTTTCTTTGTGTGGTTGCCTACAAGACTTTAGGGATGGCCAAGTTTCTTGTCATTCCAAGCCTACCAAAACCAGACTTGGGGAGTAAAGACAGGGAAGTTCTCAGCAGGGAAATGACAATGTATATACAGGAGAACCTGGGCTCGCCATTCGAAGTCCACAAACGAGCTAGAGGCAAGGATGCACCTTTTAATTTCTTACATTGTACCTACAAATCTCAAGGCTCTTCTAGTTGGAAAATTAGACTGTTAAATGCAGTCAGCTGCAGGATCAGCAGTGTCTCACACGGCAGCACTTATTCTGGGGAACACTTCGCTGCAAGCTGGTGGGAGGCAAAATGTTTACATAAAGTTGCAGAGGAGACTTAAAACGTGGAAAAATCAGCTGAGGACTATTACATTCATAGCACTCAGGAACTCCTTGGAGTAGGAAATTCTGTGAGTTTAGTAGAAGATGTTTTGGTGCCTTGTATGCACACCTTTCTGCAACTCTCACAGGTATTGACCATTTCAGGGACGAATTTGTGTCTGCAGTGCCCAGTACTGGGGTTAGTGAGGCCATTGACCATTCTCATCGGCCTCCTCCATCACCCATTTTCCACATCAAGTGGATCATTTCCCACTCCGGTGGGACCCATTCACTGCTCAGAGACTTCTCCTGGGAACCCACACCTGTGGAAGGACTCAAGCCGAGTGTCAGTGATTGCATCCCAGGTGGAGGAGGCAGGCAGAGGTGATCCCTGGGATCCGGCTCCAGCCGGGCTCACCGCCCCCGGGAGCCCCGGGCTGCCGGACATCACTACCCTGAGGACGTGGCCGAGGTCCCCAGTGCCGGGATACTCAGCGGGTATTTTCCTGCTCTGCAGCTTGCCACCTTGTTGTCAGAACGGCAAAGCGTGCCCTTATCGCCTGCTCAGGCAGGCAGAATGAAAGAGAATTAGCTCTAAATTATAGGAAATTCATTTGCTTGGGAGGGTGAAGTGTTTGCTCTGTTTAGAAACGTTCGTTATAGAGAGAGGACCGCATTAAGACACCGGGTAATGGTCCTCCCAGGAGATGAATCAATTTGCTCTGGGTTTTATAGCCTCGGGTTTGTTTGTCCGTGCCGGTTCCCCGTGGAAAACCCATAGCTGTAAATGCTCCGGGTAACAGATCTCTGGGGAAGGGGCTGTGGGTGCTGCTCTGGGGTCGGGGCGTAAGACGTCTCAGGATCAAAGGACACCCGTGCCTGCAAGAGACCTGAGTGGGAGCATCGCGGGGGCGGATGGGGGAACCACCACGAAGGGAGTTGCGCATCCCTGCTGGCCGCACAGTCTTGCGAGCCCCGCCGGGCCGCGTACCCTGCCCGGAATGACAGGGGAAGGAGGGGACAGGTGCCGGGCGCAGGGAGCCCGAGCAGCAGCCATGTCTATCTGTAATTCCCGCTAATAAAATACTTTTTCACTATCCGCGCTATAATTGGTTTACAGCCTTTTTTGTTTATTTATCCATAAGAGCTGCTGTTAAATGGCTTGGGAAAGCAATCGCTTAATGGCTCAATATTGAATCAAAGGCTCAGTATGCTTTCTAAGAGATGGGGGACCCGCGTGAGTTCCGAGCGGAAACTCAAAGTGTAATGGACTGGCCGGGTTTATGACCCCACGGGAACAGGGCGCGGGAGCGAGGGACCGGGACCCTCCCGGCTCTCCGCTCCGGGCGCGAATCACCACTGGCCCAGCCGGGCCGGGCCGGGCCGGGCCGAGCCGAGCCGAGCCGAGCCGAGCCGAGCCGAGCCGAGCCGAGCCGAGCCGAGCCGAACCGAGTCGAGGGGGGCCGGGCCGGGCCACCCACACTCGCCTTACACAGAGCCACGGGAGCGCGCCCCGACGGCGGCGGCCGGAGCGCCGGTGTCCGGGAAGCGGCGGCCAGAGGAGGCGGGCCGGGCAGATAGGAAGCGTGCCTGCACCGGAGCTGGAGAGAGCGGCGGCCGGGCCGAGCGCAGGGAGGCAGGGAAATGATCTTTGTCCCTTTCGGTAGCTCTCCGCCTCCTCATAGCCTCGTCACCAAGTCAACCGGCACCAGCTCGGAGCACATTATCTCCGAGGGTCAACACATTGCAGCCCAAGCCGCGGGGAAGGCTCCCAAATTTACCTCTTGGACAAACAATCCGCTGCCTATCGCTCGCTCTGGTGATAGCATTGTGGTCCCCCACCGGCGGGTGCTGGCCTTCGCCCAGGGCTCCGGAACACGGGTACCCCCGAGGGAGCGCCCTGGACACCCACATCCCTAGGGGAGATGCCCTCGCAGCCAAAAGTGCCCTGTCGCTAAACCCCTCCAGGAGCCGAGTCTGTCTCTGCCCTCCGAGGGTTTTCCTCTCCGTGCCCGAGGGTCACTGAGGGATGAGCAGCTTTCTGGGCAAGCGAGAGGGAAAAGATGTGTTCAAGGACCATCCGTCCGGAGCGCCCCGCGCATGGGCGCGATCCCCTGAGCCCCTGCCCGGCCCCGGCAGCCCACCGCCGCGGGGCTCTTCATCCCAAAGCGGGGAGCAGCGCCCCGCAGAAGGGAAGAGGCTCTCGGGATCGGCCCGGCTGAGGGGAAGGAAGGGGGTTGCGGGACCAGGGCCACTCCGGGTGGCCTCCTACGGCCCGCGCCCCGCCCCGGAGGGTTGCGGGAGGGCTCACGTGGGGGAGAGGCGCCTATGGGGAGGCGGCGGGAGCCGGGCAGGGCGGTGGGGCCCGGCGGGGCCGCCAGCTGTCAAAGAGGCATCCCGGGCTCCGCGAGCGGGAGCAGCCCTATGTGTCCCTAAGCTGCGAAGCCCCCTTGGCCCCGCTCGCCATGAACACCGAGGAGCAGTATTACGCCTCGGCGCAGCTCTACAAGGAGTCGTGTGCGTTTCAGAGAGCCCAGGCGCAGGACTACAACCCCAGCCCCCCCGCCTGCCTGTACATGGGCAGGCAGCAACAGACTCCTTATTCCAGCGCTTTAGGGGCTCTCGAGCAAGGCAGCCCGCCAGACATTTCACCTTACGAGGTGCCCCCCATCACTGAAGATGCCGGGGTCTCCCACCTTCATCACCATCATCACCACCACCCTCATCTTCCTCCTCCCCACCAGGACGCGCTGCCTTTCGCAGACGGGGCGGACACGGGGGCAATAGAGGAGCCCCGAGTGCAGGTGCCTTTCGCTTGGATGAAGTCCACCAAATCGCACGCCTGGAAGGGACAGTGGACCGGTAAGCCCCTCCGCATCGCTCTGCCCCCCTCCCCGCTTCTGTCCCGCTCGACTCTCAGGAGCTCTCCCTTGCACCGGCCCGGCTCCCACCGCCCGGATGCAGCGTGGAGAGGTCCTGGAGGGTCGTTTCCCCTCCGCCAGCCTCTGCAGACCCACTGCACTGGGGCTGCTAGCGTTGGGTTGAACGCTGGGGCGGGAGCCGGCACTCCAGTCCCCGCCGGCGGGCTCATCAATCCCTGCGCCTCAGCAATTATTAACAAATTATTTTTCACCAATTAACTAATTGTGGCCAAGCCGGGACGTCGTGACGCCTCCCGGGAGCCGCTTCCTCGGGCAGCACGGTGTTCCCGCGGGCGCGGTGAGCTCCGCTCGGGGGCCGGGTCGCGGAGGCACCTGCGAGGTGGAGCGGGCGGGGAAGCGGCAGGCAGGGCTGGCGGGAGGGGACAGCGCGTCCCCCGCGTCCCTGAGCCCACCGTGCGGCCGCGGAGCAGCCCCCGAGCCCTCAGGGCAGCCGCCGAGACCCTCTCGGCTCTCCCCGGTGCAGAGCCCACCTCCCCTCCTGGCCCCTCTCTCCCGCTCCTCCTGCTCCTCGGCGGGTTTTAGCCACAAATGCACCTCTCCAAGTGAAAAAAACAGGGCACGGAAAACAATGCACAAACGAAACAGAGTTGCCAGTGAGGGGAAGAAACTCTATCTAGGCAGAAAGTTCCGCTGCCCAACAATTTTTCTGTCTCTGCCTGCACAATGTTATCGTGTCCTGCGCCTCCGTCACGCCTATACGGCAAATATTATATTAATGGCTTTGTTCAAATAGACAGTTGGAAAAAGGACCGGAGTATTAAAATCTCGGCGAAATAGTTTGGGAATTGCATGGGGCAGCCCAAGGGGGAGGGCAGGACAGGTGGCTGTCCCCAATCGCCCAAGAGGTGCATCCGCCCACAAAGGTAGAAAGAAGAGCGTGTTGTCTGTCCCAGGCCGGGGACACGGCGCCAGGGATGGGGCCAGGGCGCAGGTGGGGAGACGGAGAGAGAAAATTAGATTGTTTTCCATGAGTTGAGTGAACTTCGGGAATAATATTAATATTAATATTAATAATAATAATCATCCAAACTTTTGAACTGCACTTTTTTCTTTTTTTCTCTTTCTCCTGCGCCCGAAGAATGACAAAACCAGCAGGAAAGCGAAACTTTCCCCGTGGAAGCCTAAAATTCTTGGCTGCTGTGCCCAGCCCTCCCAGGAGGAGCAGGCAGGGGCCGTGCATGACCCGGTCGGTGTGATGTGTGTTCAGGGTTCCTGCCGGAGCACGCCGCAGGAAGAGAAAGGGGCACCGCGCTGTGCCGAGCGCGACAGAGCGCTCACAGCCAACCCCCGGCATGTTTTGTACCGAGTATATGGCAAACCGTACCGCCCGACGATTTATTTTTCATGGAAACCTTTGGGATTTAGGCAACCATGGATGCTGCGAGGCTTTGCTCTGTTGCCAAGAAAGGCTCCCAGAGAGGGAGGCCGCGGCCGAGCCCGGCCCGGTGCCACACGCCGTGCCCGGCCCCGGCTCCACTCTCGCCTCGGGCTTGCCGGCCTTGTCCCGGGGCCCGACCGACCCCTTCCCTCCGACAGACCCCGGGCGTTCCGCCTTCCCGGTAGCTCCAGTTTAGTTTAAAGTAACAGAGCAAGGTGCTTTTTTGTGGTTTTTTTTTTTTGTTTTGTTTTGTTTTGTTTTTTTTTGTTTTTTTTGTTTTTTTTGTTTTTTTTTTTTTCAGGTACAGACTCATGCATGCATAAGGTCACATTTACCAACATTTTTATACACAATATACATTGATTTTAATATTTATATACGCACATATGTACACGTCACTTTGCAAACATTATATGTGTATTTAAATATATGTTTTAAATACATATATAAGTTTTATACTTAGGTTTACATTTACAAACACTGTATATATAAATACAGAACCGTGGGAATAGGAAGATGAGCAGTGGGAGAGTTTACGTATCTCTCTTGAAATGATTATTTCGTTCTGGCTGTTTCAAGCACCATTCCCCGCAGATGATATCAGTCCCAAAAACGTTCCCTGAGTTTCCGTGCCCACCTTCGGCCCATCTCGGTGCTCCTGCCTGTTCTGCCCGCGCCCCAGCGTCCATGCAGGACTGCGGGGGGAGCGGCGATCCCGCTGCTGCCGCTCCTTACGGGAACAAGAAACCCAAGGTTTCATCAGTTTGGCCAAATGGAGCGGCTGAGGTCCGACTCCCGGCCTGGCCCGGCAGGCCCACTAATTATAATTATTATTACTTGGTTTTAGTGGGTGTTGGGGTTTTTTTGTCTGTTTATTTCTTTGATTGTTTTGGGTGCGTTGGTGGGGTTTTTTTGATTTTTTCTTTTTTGACGGGTTAGATTTTTCCGTTTTGCATTGGTTTGTGTGTGTGCGGTGGAGTTTTTTTTCTTTTTCTTTTCTTACTTTTTAATTTTTTTTTTTTAAATTTAATTTTAACACGAGCCCGAACAATTGCGGCCCTGGATCCGGGAGCCTTTTCTGAGCTCTCAGTGTCATTCAAATAGTGGCACATGAGTTTCTCCCTCGGCCTCAGAGACGGCGCTTCCCTGATAAACCTCATCCAAATCATTGCTAAAAAATACTGAATTATTGTAAAATAAAGTGCCAGCAGCACCTCCTCACTCAGCCCAGCAGGAAAGCTCCCCGAGGCCTCCCCTCACCCCGCTTGCTTCCCCGCGTATCCCCCGCGCCGCGCAGGGGTCTCGGGCCGCGGTCCCTGGGCGGGCCCAGGCTGACTCTCGCTTCTCTCCAGGGGGATCCTACATGGTGGAACCGGAGGAGAACAAGCGGACGAGGACGGCGTACACGCGGGCTCAGCTGCTGGAGCTGGAGAAGGAGTTTCTCTTCAACAAGTACATCTCCAGGCCGCGGCGGGTGGAGCTGGCTGTCATGTTGAACTTGACCGAGAGGCACATCAAGATCTGGTTCCAGAACCGACGGATGAAGTGGAAGAAAGAGGAAGACAAAAAGCGAGGGGCGGGCAACAGCAATGACCCTGAACAAGACTGCGTGGTGTCCTCCGGGGAGCTCCAGACCAAGGAGGATCTCCAGGCGTGCCCCGCCGGGAACCTTCCCTCGGGAGCCTCCAGGGACCTTCTCTCCCCCAGCTTAGTCCCCAGAAGGCAGCAGG
Organism: Sylvia atricapilla; assembly: GCF_009819655.1. Classification (NCBI taxonomy): domain Eukaryota; kingdom Metazoa; phylum Chordata; class Aves; order Passeriformes; family Sylviidae; genus Sylvia; species Sylvia atricapilla. The sequence goes on from NC_089141.1 coordinate 45,755,383, forward strand.
ACTCTCGATGAGCCGCGGGGAGCCCCACGGCCCGGGACGAGGAAAAGGATGGGACATGGAAAAGAGCCGAGAAGCTGGCGCCAGCTTCCCTTCGCCCTGCCGAGCCGTGCCGTGCCGTGCCGACCCACTCGTGCCTTCCCCCGGGGAAACGCGGTGCCTCCATTCCGAAAGTCGCGTCCTCCGGAGAGTAAATGTAGGATGCCCGGCTGTGACAAGGAGAGGCTCGCTGTGGGCGCTAGCGCCGGAGGAGGCCGCGGGGAGCCGCCGGGATGGCGGCGAGCTGGGCCCCGCTCCCCCGGGCCGCCGGCGCCTCAGCGAGCCCTGCGGTACAGCTTCCCCCGGGGAAGGCGGGTCACAGGTGGCCGCCGACGGTGTGTGCCAGCCTGGATGCACGGAGCGGTGTGGAAAACGGAGGAGAAGCGAGCGCACGCTGCCGTCCTTGCCGCGGACACCTGCTCGGTCGGGGCGCGCGTCCCGCCGCGTCCGTCGGTCCACGAGTGCGCACACGGGCCCGAGTATCCCGGACCATCCACGGGCTGGCGCGCCGCCGTCCCCGTCCCTCCCAGTCGCCCCAGGGCATCGGCTCTACCGAGGACTCTCTCAGGACTGTTACTTACTTCTTTGGAAACTGGAACCTGGTTTCTTTCGTTTTCTTTTGCTTTTGAGTAAGAAAGAGGGGAGGAAATAAAAAAAAAAAAAAAAAAAGAGAAAAAAAAATTTAAAATTAAAAAAGAAAAAGCCCACGTGTCCTGCGGGCAGGATTTTTCTCCCCCGATGACCGGCTCCCGATGAGCGGCACAGGTAGCCAAACCCTCCTCCGGGCTCCGCCAGCGGCTGCGGGGACCCTGCGCTGCTGCCCGCGGCTCCGCGCCCGTCTGGGCTCCGGGGCACTCCGCGGCTCCAGGGCTGCGCTCGCCTCTTCGAGGGGTGAACGCGACCCCGGGATGAAACAGAAAAAGTCGCGGGTGCTCTCCGGGCAGCGAGCAGACAGCGTTATATGTCTGGGGTAGGACTGGTCCCAGGGGCATTGTCCTTTGGGAAAAAGCTCATGCCTCTCTTCCTTCCAACTCTTTCGTAAGCTCGGACTCCGCCTTGGAGAGGAGAAATCTCTCTGCAGCATGAGCTCCTGTCCCGGCGTGGCTCTCTGCGCGGTTTTTCTCTGTAGACTTGTTTTTACACCCAGCAGGGGATGGTGGCCGGCTGCCTCCCGAGACACTGCCCAGCACCGGGGACTTTTCCTGGGTGCTGTTTTTCGGCCCAGCCCGGAGTGCAGGAGAGCTCGGCCCCTGCGGGCTGGAGCGGGGAGAGAGCCCGGCCGGGGCTTCCCTGCGGAAGATGGGCAGCGGAGTCTGCGGGCCGCCCCGGGCCCAGCCTGCCTTCCCCGCTTCTAGGAACACCTTCCCCGTCCCGACAACGGGGACCCCAGCTAACTGGAGAACAAATCCCAGCCGAGCTAGAAACAGAAAACACCGGTTGGAAGGAAGTAGGAACTGGCCGGTTTGATGTCCGTCGGGCGGATCTGCCTTCTCTCCTCGACGGGAAGGTTCCTGTCCTGTACTCGGCAGCAAAAACCCCTCGAGCATCCCTCGGGGACCGTCATGGGCCTTCCCGCTCTGCGGGCCCGGGAGTGCCATGGGAGGAGGAAAAAGAGGAGCGCAACCTGTCGCAGCCTGGCCAGAGGATGTTCCCAGTCCCTCGGCTGAAAGCGAGGGGGAGAGCAAATAGCTTGGCACAGCTCATTGGGGTTTTCTCGTCTTAAATGAAACTTCTAACACTATGGTGGAAACTTGAACTGAAGGTGTAATTTGTCTATTGCTTTTCTTTCCTCTGTGGACATTAATATCTGTGTGCAAACAGGACTGTTTCTGGTATTTTTTCATGCAAGTTGCCTGAGAAATTTATCATCCGAGCCTGTATATCCTTATTCATCAAAATGCAGTCAATAAGTGAGAACATTTACTAATCATTATATGAGCAAAATTCTAATAAAGCTGTTCTGCTTAAGAAGCAAAGCACCATATTATTTTAAGTAATATTTCTTAAGCTTTTGAGGAGCATGAAACCATTTATAAACATCAGAACTTTTAATCTCTATTCATTAGCATTAACCTGTCACTGGTAATGTGAAGTGGAACGATTTCCATGTACCTTTTACAATGTCTGGCACTGACATTACAATTCAGGGGCCACTATAAAAAGAGATCTAGCCTCAGAAAGGACGTCTTTCACACAAAATACCTCGATTTTATTCTAGAATTTGTTGAGCACGCTGCCCTGGCTGAACAGCATACACGGTGGCTGAAATGTTGCCTGTCCTTTATTTAGTATAGTGCATTCAGTTTTGATTTTCTTTGTGCACTGCTCTGAAAACAAAAACCATGCACAACCAATATGAATCATTTGACCGCAGTGCCGAGGTGTTTTTAGCAGCAGAAGCAGAATCAGAACTGCATGGTTTAGTTTTAATGAATAAAGTATTTTTCTTCCAAGAGCTGACATAGTTTATTTGTTTAGCAAGTAACTTCACCTGACAGAACAGCCAGCCCTACAGAGTTCTTCTTTCCCCCTGGGAAAGGCAAGGCTGACTTGGGGAGTTGTAGAGCCACTAGAGTTCTTGAACCTTGTCACCTCACCAAAACCAGTTGTCCAGATATATCCATCTAGCTAGGAGACACCTCCCCTTATGAAATAGTTTATGATTTATTTGTAAATAAATTAACCCTAGGATAGAATATCCATAAAATATTCTCAAAACACTTTTAAAATTAGACAAGAGATAGTGGAGAGTGAGACATTTTTTATTTCCTTCTTGGGCAATAGTGAAGTCTTTTAGGCAAGTGTGGGAGAGGTATGTCCCCCAAAATTGTATGTGTTCAATGTTGATTATTTTGAGGAAAAGCTGAGCAAGATTCAGGTCAATTCTCCTGTCCCTGGGTGCACCTTGACATGGCATCCACCCCATCAGGAACTAAGGAGACATCAATTCTTCCTGTGGTTCCAGGGAAGATAGTGAGGCTGCAAGTCTTGATTGAGCTTTGCACAGGCAACACCTTTCCTGCTCCTACTTTGCTCAGATCCAGGGAAAGCCTTCTCCTGCTTCTGCCCTGAGACACTGACTGCCATCCCGTGGAAGACTGCAAGGCAGGACCTCTCCCTCCTCCAGGTGTCTGAGGAAAATGGAAAACTGCTGGGCAAATGCTAGCAGCAGCTCAGGGCTGCTGTCAAACACAGCTGCTGCTAGCCCTGCCTTACCTCCCCCACAACAGGACCTTGTTCCACCGTCCTGCGGCAATGGCAACATGAAAAGTAGGATTGCAAGGCTATACTTGGCTCCTTTATTACAAACCCATATTTTTCCCTGAAAATCTCTCCATTTCTGGATAATTATGCCCACAAATCAATTCTGAAAGCAGTGGTTTAACCTAAGGTGTGGAAGACTCTCCGGTCAGACACTGAAGGTTGCTACCTCCTACTCTGTCATTGCTGCTGCTGCCACAAACTCAGCTGAAGAGAGATGTTGCAGGCTGTGAGATGAAATATTGCTCAGAAAGGCTTTGGTGCTTTGAAGTGCAACCAGGAATGGGATGCCAGCCCTGCAACCTCCACCAAAGCAGGGCCACTGTGCTCCCTTCACTCCTTATAGCGTAGAGAGACCTTTACACATCAGCATAGGCAAACCATGCAAACACATATGCACACACACAGCTTCCAAAAAACTGTAACTCAGAAAGGCAATACCCTTTCTGCTTTATTCTTCCCTAGATGGGGATAAGAATGGTGGCCAGATCTTCAAGGATATTCAATACAGCACTCAGGAAGAAATCTAGAAAGGACAATGAAATGAAATGAAATGACAATGAAATGAAATGACAATGAAATGAAATGACAATGAAATGTGGAAACACTGCAGTGTCTGTGTTAGTAGTGAATGCTATCTACTTTCACCCACCCACTACTTACATTCATTTAATACTTAACATTTATCATCACTGCTCCTATCTCAGTGGCAGGAGCACCTTTCCCAATGTCTTTCCTTGCACTATGCCAGCACCAACGTGCCCTAGCAGTGCTTTAACAGCAAGTGCAAAGAATGGTGGAGCAAAGGCTAAAGTGCTTGGAGGCAAGGCTTGTCCTAATCTTTGCCTTTCTACATCTCCTTTTCTCCCTCTGCTTATTGTCCTGGTATGCAGCTCCTTTGTTCCCCGGCACTTTGGGGATCACAACATATGCAAGGACAAATAAAATGCAGAGGAAATGAGCTGAGTGCCTCTCTCCCCAGCGTGCTTTGGTGATGAATCAGGCCTGGCCAGCCTCATTCATGGAGTAGGAAACTCAAACACGTGGTTCCTCTACTATAAGGTCTGACGTACTTGCTGCCTCATATCAGGGCTTGTCCCAGAAATCATTTGCTTCTAGCAGCAGCTCCATTGCAAGGAGGAGAGGCTGCACTTGTGCTCCTTCTGCATGAGGTGTTCATCAGGAGCCCTGATGTCTGGCTCCATCCACCAGGATTTACTGGTCACAAGAGGCAGGTGTCTTTGCAAATAGGCATGTTCTTCACAAACAACCCCTAAATAGATGGAATGGGAAGAAACTCCACAGGTGTAGGTGACCAGGACCAACAAGGCAAGAAGATTGCAATGAGCACTGCAAATACAATGCATTCACTAAGAAACATTGGCAAAGATGGGGTTGCTTGGCTTAGCAGAGAACAATGGTAACAATGAGCTGCTGACAGTGGCACCTTCATTTTCTCAGGAGAAAATGAATGAAATGAAAGCATCTTTGAGCAGATGTGTTTCTCCTCCTGGATCTGGTTTGACCCCGACCCAGGAGGAGAAAAGCATCTGCTCAAAGATCCCTTGGCAGAGTGATTTAAGATTCAAAAGTAAAACACGTCCAGCCGGCTCAGAAATCAGAAGGTGCAATGGTTTGTGCCTCCACTACCAGGGCTAGGCTTGGTAGGGGATACTGGAAGAGTTGTCTTCAGGAGTGATTTGGACAACTCTGGTGTTCTGTTTTAGCATGGGCCATGTGTGCCATTATATATTCAGCTGTGCCCGCTTTGGACATTCCCTGCAGACCTCAAAGCACTGAGCAGAGGCAGGCAGGGATTAGTGACTTCACTGCTGTAAGAAAGAAGTCAGAAACAGGGGATGGAGCTCCCCTTGGATGGAGCAGAGGGTACCCACAGCCCTTGCTGGCAGGCCAAGCTGTCTCAGGACCAAGGTGGAGCCAGGGGAGGTATACCACGTCCTGGACTGTGCAGAGACTTGTGTTTGAACACCACTTGCCTGGGCCCAAACCCTTCTCCAGAGAAAAGCAAACAGTTACCTGTTGGGAGCCTCAGCTGGGCGTGGCATCGAAGGGCTCCAAGTCATGTTTTGAACACAAGCCCTCCAGGAGAGGAGGCTGCACCTCCCTGCAACAAGCAGCAGCAAAGCAGCCCCCTTGCATTCTGGCTTTTAACAACATTTCAGCACGGCGGCTCAAGTGCCTCTGATTCAAACACGTGCTGCTCACTCCCCGCCAGGATTGCAGCCAGGAGAGCTGATCTCTCATCTGGTGTGCCCTCTCTCCTTTCCCGCTGCTAAGCCCTTGGTGGTGAGTCAGTATTTGGCTAAGGGTGAGACTGCATGAGGTGACATTGCTCAAGATAAGGTGGCAGAATAGCAAGTCCTGGTTTGGGATTATTTTTAATCTATTCTGTAAGATGGATTTTTATCCAAAAAAATGAAAACTGTCATAAAAGGAGGAGGAGGGGGAAATCCCTTTTACTTTGGAGGCACCAAATCCGTTACCCTGGAATGGATTTGATAGAACCTGTTGCTAAAGTCAGGCTGGTTCCTGGAGTTGTGATTGGAAACCTGCTCACAACTTCACCTTCTGCTGCCACATCACTGATGGTTTGTTAAATTCATGCCACATACTTTAGTGAGACAGTGTCACTTCAAACAGAAAGAGGTACATATGATGGCAGGTGTGCAAGAGAGCATTTTGAGCTGTGCATGAGATTAGGTGGAGGTAAAGGCAGAGGAAAGGGCCATAAAATGTAAAGCTGCATGGCCCTTTCATGACAAAGAAGGGATTCCTTGGGAGCATCCCTGAAGGAGCAGAAACAGAACTGAAACTGTTCTGAACTGAAACTGGAACCACTAAGCTTTCTACTCTGTTCTTCTGCCTAAATTAAGATCACTTGAGACATGTTGTTCTGTTCTCTTCACTAAGGCCTATGTAACTGCAGATGTCACAATCTTCTCTGTTCCAGTGCATCATTACTCCTACCAGGAGTGCATTTTCCTAGCATCCAACTTATCTTACCGTATTGCAGTTATAGCCTATGGTTTCTTGCCCTAATATCAAGGAGAGGACAGTGTACTTATCTTTAAAACAGCTTCCTAAGAATCCAAAGGAAAAGTTTTTGTGAGGAAAAATAATTTTCCAGGCAACTTCTGCCTTATTAGAGATTTTTAGAGAAATTACTGAGAGCAGATTCCCAGAGCTCAAAAGCAGAAGCTGGACAGGATGGCAAGCAGAGGAATGGCAGTCCAGACAGTGATGGAAGGCAACATTGCCAGTGGGTGGACAGCCAGAAGGATGAGCAAGCACTGAAAGCAGGAGGGGTGAGAAGAGAGGCAAATGAAGGCTGAAGCCGTCGGTTTGTTATGGGGAAAAGCCAGAGGGAGGCATTAACGGAGAAGGGTGAAGAAAAAGTTAACTGATGTAATGCTAAGACCTCAACAGCTACAGGATTATGACACCAATGAGGTAATTAGCTGGGAATGCCATTTGGCTTCTAGGGAAAAGTCATGATACAGAAACCAGGTGCTTTGTGTGTTTTACTTAGCTGTTAACTGCAGCTTGCACCTTCCTTGTAGAAACTTAATTCCCTCTTGTAATGTGATGGAGTTTTCTCACTTGTCTCCACATTCCTTCTGGTCCATACACTAAAGGAAAGTGGTGTGATCCTGGCAGGTATTTCCATATAATGCAGTTGCTCTGCAGTAGTGTTTATTCAGTTACATGCAGGGTTTGTTCCAGCTGTCCCTGGTTATGACAAATCAGGTACTTAGAGTCTTGCTTGCTCAGGGCTGTAAGTGGAGCTCTTTCTTGGCAAAAAATCTTACAGAGCTGCCTCACAGTTCCTGCGAAAAATAATCCAAATCCATTTAGAAGCAAGCACTGGAAATTGTCAGAAAATCTGCAGAGATGTGGGATATAAAAATCCACTTAGGGTGGCGGATTTATGTCCTGCTCCTGCGAAGTCCCATTTGCCCCTATGCCTCCTTTTATCCCATCCTCTCAGCTTGGCTCTGTGGAGTGAGGTAAGCCACACAGCAGCACTGCTCATGGAAGATCTGGAATATCCCACCCTCACTGTGGTGTCCCAGCCACTGGATTACAGAGGGCTGGGGCTAGTGATAGCTTGTTGGAAAGTCTTTGTGTCCATGCTTCTCGTCCCCAGATAGGTGGTCCCTAGATAGGTCAGGCCTTCATTCTTCACTGCTTGTAGCCCTATAAACACTCGGGAGAGTGTGGGGAGGGACGCTTAAGAGACACAGGGCTTTTACAGGCTGGCCTCAGGACCTGGGAAGAGACAAGCTGACACCTGCAGGCCGTGTCCACACGGAGGTGGGGAAGTCAGATCAAGGGAGGTGTGGTGTTACCTCTGCACGCTGTGCCACCAGCCTGGCACCATGCCTGGTTATGGGGCATGCAGTGCATGATGGAGGAAGATGCAGCAGCAACTAAAAAACATCCAGGGAGGGAGAAGCTAAAGAGACAGTGCTTCCCTCCATGCCATTGGGAAGGAATTGTAGCTGGGAGCCGGAAGAGTGGCAGAGAGGAGGAGAAGCGGAACAATTTGGTCTCAAGCCTTCTCTCTCCTTCAAGCCTACATGGAATAAAACACGGGGCAGAAAGCAATGTTACAGATGGAGGCAAGGGCAGAACTGGAGAGCAGTGATGGATGGGCAAGAGCCAGGAATTTGAGTCACACCCCAGTCTGAGGGTGCAGTGGCATGTCACATTAATCCAAAATCCTAGTGCTCCCTTTCTGCCTCCTGTTTCTGCAGCAAACAGAAGCAGCTGGATCAACTCATCAACCCAACAAAATACTCATCATCCTGCAAAAATTGAAATGAAATATCTTTCATTTTGGAAACAGCTCACCTGCACACCTGCACCTGCACTACATTTCACACAAAGCATGAGCTTCTGCAGGATCTGGTGGCCCAAAAGAAGCAGGCAGGGAAGCAGAGGGGAGTTGCCCATGGGGCCATGGGTGCAGCCTAGCTACTGGAAGAGCTTCCTTGCCTGCTTGAGTTTCCTTTTGCAGCCTGACATACCTTGGCTGTTGGCCACCCTAATTTCACTGCTGCCACTCCAGAAGATATCCCTCTTTGCCAGGAATCTCTCAGTCTTCTGCCATTTCTTAGATGGCCTCTGCTGCATCCCAATACACTTTCTGAAGCCATCACTTACTCAGTGTAGAGACACATCCTGAAAGAAGGGGGAACTAAGGGAAATTTGATGAAAGGCAGCCTTCAAAGACAAAGACTCTTCCAACTGAGGGCTTGGAAGAGGCATAAAGCCAAGAGCCAGTAAAGGAGATCTAGGCCATGGTCCAAAGCTAACTGCAGCCAATGGGACTGATTTGAATGGGCTTTGGACTAGATTCTTGAAGAGCAGCTGTAAAAGAGGATATCAGGGGTGTGATGAGTGTGGAGAACTGAGGATAGAAAAGTGAGGAGGAGGGATTTGTTCAGCCATTCAAACATGGCTTATGTAGGACATGTAAAGGCTTTCTTTAGTGCCACCAGGGCTCTCCAGATGGTGCCACAGCAATTGGCAGGTTCTGCTCCGTGAGGTCGTGTTTTACACGGCAGCACTGGCTGACGTCTTGTATTGTAGTAGCAACAGCTATCAGAAGAAAGGAAAAAACACTGCAGAGGGAGGAAGACAAGTGGAACTGTGCTCGATGCTGCTGTGCTGCCTGGTGGGAAATGAATGCTGAGCCATTTCAAGCTCATTATATCCATCCCTGGTGGCACAAGCCCAGGGAGGGGAGAAAGGATGTGCCAGACTCCTCTTGCGAGGTCAGATGAAGGCAGTAACAGAGTTCGGACGCGGAAACACATTTCCCATCGGCGGCATCCCTGCGGAGCAGCCACACCGTCACCTGCCGGCCCCGCCGCGACACTGCAGCCCCTGCTACCCACCCTTCCTTCCTTCCTTCCTTCCTTCCTTCCTTCCTTCCTTCCTTCCTTCCTTCCTTCCTTCCTTCCTTCCTTCCTTCCTTCCTTCCTTCCTTCCTTCCTTCCTTCCTTCCTTCCTTCCTTCCTTCCTTCCTTCCTTCCTTCCTTCCTTCCTTCCTTCCTTCCTTCCTTCCTTCCTTCCTTCCCTCCTTCCCTCCTTCCCTCCTTCCCTCCTTCCCTCCTTCCCTCCTTCCCTCCTTCCCTCCTTCCCTCCTTCCCTCCTTCCCTCCTTCCTTCCTTCCTTCCTTCCTTCCTTCCTTCCTTCCTTCCTTCCTTCCTTCCTTCCTTCCTTCCTTCCTTCCTTCCTTCCTTCCTTCCTTCCTTCCTTCCTTCCTTCCTTCCTCCTTCCTATATAGAGCGTGATGTTCACAAAGGCTAAACATTTAAGGTCAGATAAAAACACACTGCTGATTCCTTCATCGTTTTGTGCTGACTGTGCTCCTAACGCTTCATACTGGCCCTTGCTTTCTCCTGGGCTGTCGGGAAGGGACCAGTGAGTTGGGCAGGGAAGGGAGTGGCATGGTGAGACACGGTGAGGAACCTGCCTGGAAAGCAGCAATGACTGCTGGACTCTCACTCCTTCCTCCCATGTTTTTCGTGGGTTCTGCAAGCTGCTGTGGTGCGTTTACCTGTGACCCTCTCAGCAGGCTCTGCCTTTGCTCTGGACCTCAGAGCACATCCCAGACCAGAGCAACCTCATGGGGCACGGGCAGCTTCCAGGTCAGGGTGAGGGACACTGCTGCCTTCAGTAGCTGAGTCTGGGCTCCATCTCAGCAGGGAGCACCAGGCTCCATTGAGGCATCCCCTGCCTCCAGGAGCACTTGGCACTGCAGCCCCAACTCTTTCCCTTGCCATGGCAGGAGCAATCTCCTTATCTCTGAGACAGGAAAATTCCTTATTCTCTTTCTCGTACTTCAATTTTGTTGTCTCTTGCATAGGGTGTCAGCACCAGGGTATTTGTGTGACAGCAGCTCTCGGCCCACCGACTATATAGGAGCACTTTCCTGCACCAAGAGGGAAGGAGGCAGGTTTCCAGGTGTCCATGGTAGCATGCCTGAGTAGGGATGTACATAGGAGAAGGCTGAATCCCCCCAGGCTCTGGTGGACTGCCGGCCCCTCGCCATGCCAGCTCCATCTGCTCCCGCTTGAGCAGCTGCTCTCCCCGGGCCGGTGTCGATGTTTTCCTGCTCCACTTCAGGAACGTGTGCCCACAGGCAAAGAGATAACAAAGGGCACGTTTTACCGGCAGGAGCCGTCAAGCCTCTGAGGATGGAAAACACCTTTGGAGCCACGATAGGGGATTGGTGAGGGAGTGACTGAAAATGCAAGAGTAGGTCCAAAGTGTTGCTCTGGCCTTGGAAGAGCAGGATGTCGGTTACTGGGAACAGAAAAAGGATCATGTTTCTGGATTGAAGTCCTCGAGGAAGAAACAAGCTCCTGATAAGAGAAAGTCGCTTTTTCTTCTGAGTCACTACATTCCTAGGAACAGTTGTGCAAGATGTTTTCAGAGACCCCTTTTCATATCTCCATGATTAGCTCTACTTCCACCCCTACAGATGCATGTAAGCTTCTTCATGGGGAGGAAAGAAGATCTTAAAAAATGAGCATAACTGCCAGACAAACATACACTTATGCATTTAATATGTATGAAAAATTAGTGGTTTGATTATTCTTAAAGTAGCACATTTGTGTTTTAAACTGGAAAAATAATTCTTTGGTATTATGGATAGGAAGCTATTCTCACCAATGCAAATTCCACCTCGCCTGAAATTTTAGAAAAAACAACAACAACAACAACAAAATCTCTAGATCATGTGAGGACTGGAATTTCCCTAAAACGTAATCAAAAGCTCGAGTTATCTTTAAAGAGACCTCAGTAGTTAACTGTTGTACAGCTCTTTATATGACTTCCAACAATCTCCATGAGAGGAATTGGCTCAGTTTCAAACTGTGGAAAAAGGAAGAAAGACCTTGGATAATTATGCCTCTTGTCTCTTGCTTGATTTAGGAGTTTAAATGCTTTTGGAGGCTCAGAAGGCTTCTTGTGTCCATGCCTTGCCTACACTGCACTTGAGGAGCCTAAAAACAGAATTGTGAACTTAAAAATCCTGAGACCTACCTAATTGTGGAGTGTCCTGAATTATGCACCTGGTTTCTGTTTGAGTACTGCATCAAGATATTCTCTTAATTACAAGCAAGCCTTTGTTGAAAGCCCTAACTGTTCACACTCAGGGAGGGAAGATACCAAGCAAGTCTTGTAGCCCTACGTGGTCTTTCTCTTTGCATGGTCACACCATGGCATGGAAAAAGTAGACCACAAGCAATCTTAGTTCCTAGGGCTGAAAGTTTGTCTTGAATGCCCACAGAGGAAGGGACAGAGCGGTGAGGAGCATCCCTTTCCAAAGAATGCAGGAGATAAGGCAGCTTTTCTCTCAAAAAGGTCTTTGGGTCTAGGCAAGTTATCTGCAGGATGGGCTGTAACTCTCTGGAAGGCAGCAAGACATGTCGGGGGAACAGGATCTGACTCAAAAGCAAAACTGCATGAGCTTGCGACAGCTGCCCAAAAATACCTGAGTGACTAAGGTAAGAAGAATGCTGAAAGCAGGGAAGTTCCATGTGTTCTGTTTGGCTTGTTCTCTTCTTTCGGAATAGCACTAAAAGCAGTGGTTTTCCCCCCAGTCCTGCCTGTTGCAGCTGGGTGCAGGGGCGCTGAGGGGCAGATGTTACATTTGTCATCTTGCTAATTTTTCTTCAGTCCAGCTCAAGTGCTAGGGATATGCAGGTAGGAAATGAGCTGGCAGAAATTTAAAATAAAGGAGGCTGGATTTAGACTACATATAGGAAAGAAATGTTTACAATGAGACCGGTGAAACACTGGAACACATTTCCCAGAGAGGGCTTGGATTGTCCAGAGAGGGGTGGATGCCCCATCCCTGGATATATTCAAGGTCAAGTTGGATATGGCTCTGAGCAACCTGATCCATTTGAAGATGTCCCTGCTCCTTGCAGGGCAGAAGGACCTAGGTGAGTTTTAAGGGTCCCGTCCAACCCACCCTATTACATGGTTCTACAAAGCACACTTAAGAAAGGTAATGATGAACTTCCCTTAAGTTTGAAAAATTGAATCAAAGCACCCACCTGGACCAATAGGTTAGATATTACATTAAATAGATCATCTATTATACAGAATGCATTAGATATTAGCTTAGCTTAGTTAGTGTTTTAATTAGAAGAAATTAGAAGCAATGAGAAAATTGTTCATGTCATTTAGCAGTGGTTAACCAGTCTGGAGTCTAATGAATGCCACAGATTTGTATCTAGACAATTGTGTGAACATGTATTGAAAATCATCCGTGAGTTTTCATTCTGTTTCCCTGTACCTACTTTGAAGCCAGGGGATCCAGTGGGTGTCATCCCAAAACAGATGATACCTCAATTTAGAAATACAGGGCTTGAAGGGGATTCCCAAGGCTCTAATTCCAATCTCCTGGCAACAAACTGTTTGTTTTTGTGAATAGTTCAAATTTTTTCCTGTTTCTTTGCAAGTAACTCTCTGTTGCCCTCTTTGAAGGAGGGTAAGTTTGACTTCTGAAAGTGTCAAAAACTGAGAATGGAAAACTGGGGGCACTGCAGAAGCTGAGACGTTAATTAGAAGAAACTGTGTTTGCCTGAGTCACAGCATGGCAGAACATGCAGGTGAGAAGGAAACAGCCCTTCCTCCTCAGCGAGGAGAACGGGAACATCCTGCTCCATCAAAGAGCTATTCTGGAGCAAAGCCCAGAAAGCTGCTAAGGCTTCTGGGAGACTTTGTTCCCATCTGTCCCCAGAGGTTTCTGACACTTCCCTGCCATGGCTTTCTGACAGTAACCAGAGCTGTCCTGCTGGGGAGATTCCTAGCATGCACCTCCTTAGCACCTGTACCCTGCTGCACCAGGCCATGTGCCCCATGACTTCTCACTCTGAGGTGGCATTGCTCTCTTGCTGAGCTACCCTGCCCTCAACAGACTTGTGTCCTGCTCACTTTTGTTACCATTTACAAGCTGTTTGCTTCCTGGAAGGCCTCCAGTGCTGCTTCTCTGGCATCAATTCAAGGTTTGCTTTCAGCTCTAGCTGCTCTAAACTTCAGCACACAGCTCCATTACTTGTGTGGACCGAGGGAAAGTATTTGGTCATGAATTTTGGCTATGATGCAGCTCCACTGTGTCAACAGAATTGTAATCCCCATGATTGCCTTTTCCACACAGCTGCTGATGGAGTAGCAAGGAGAAACCTATGGCCTCACACAGTCCTCTGGAGCCATGGCTTCAGTCTGCCATAGCAAACCCCCCGCCCTCAGTTTCTGAAGGATGGGCTCTGTCCTCTGTTAGATGGCTGGGATATGTGCTTCTATCCACTGCTTCATCCACAGATGGACACAGCTTGGACAGAGGTCTCTTGTGTGGGAAAAATGCTGGATGGAGAATATGTCTGCAGTTGTTGCTTACTCCTAATGTAGGATTTTTTTTTTAAATAAAAGATTCCTGTCTTCATTCTGCAGATCCAGAGTGCTCAGCCATCAGACAGAACACATAAAGTGCCCCTAAAAGATACTTTGGATGGGAGAAAACAGACATTTGCTCTAGATGCCATCCAAGTCCTCTAAGAACCTTACTGTTCTTCCAATGACGGGCTATGACACGTGTTGTTGTCCCTTGACCCAAATTCAAAGAGCTCTCTTGAGGAACTGGTATTAGCCTAAGAGTTAATCTAAGAGAAGAAATACCAATTGGTTTGTAATTGTACAGCGATAGGAACAGGAAAATCTGACAAGAGAGGGAGAGCAGGGGACTTCCATCTTGCAACTTTGAGGCCAAACCTTCTGATTTTCTCAGTTTTTCTTTTCATGGATTCCTGCTCCAGCCTCTGTCAGGCAAGCAAGGTGCAGCAGCTCTGGCCTGTTGAGCTCCACTAATCTGGGTTGGCTTGTTGCTGCAGGACTGCATGGAGCTCTGTGAGAATTGAAAATACCCATGAGTTGCCTGGGGAGGTCACCACAACCAGCTCACCTCTGACAAACAGAGCTTCTGGTTCAACGTCATAGTTCAGCTGTGGACTGATCCAGGTGCCTGTAAATAGCCACTCAAATAAATAGGAAGCCCAGTTTGTTCCTTTTCACACTCCTTTATGGTGCATGAGGAATATAAAGGAAGATGGAAGCTTGGTGGTTTGCTTGTTTGGGGATGGGAGAGTGGATATATTTGAAATTGAAGTGGATATGATTTGCTTGGTTACTTGCTTCTTACACTCAGAAATCTGAGTTCTGTGTTGCCAGAGTTAAGAATTTGAGGAGAGCTCAGAAAATGAATGCTTCCTAGAAGGGTGCAAGGGATCTGGAATGGGGATGTTTAAAATGCATCAGGCTTGTTTATGTATCTCTAATGAACTTTTTTGGGGAAAAAGCTTCCATGGACATCGAACAGTTCACCTCAGTGAGGGCAACTGTCTTTCTCAAAAGTCCTACAGGCAAGAAAGAAAATTTCACACTTTCAGCATTAGGAAAACCCAACCCAAGGAGCACACTACTGAAAGATTACAGGGACTGTCCCAAATGTTGCCATGCCTGGGCTGGTGCCAGGGGCAACTGGGTGCTACCACTGCAGTAAGGAGTCCTGGATTCTGCCAGTCCTGTGTCACTCCAGCCCCACAGGCGTGGGTCAATGCCAACAAAGCCACAGCAAGAAGCACCTCTTAAACCCTCAGATCCTTTGTGATTAATTTACTTATTGATGGTCTTTCATAACTCCGTGGTCATCTTTTTTTTTTTTTTTCTTTTTTTTCTCACTGCCATTAATTATTCCTGGAAGCAAATAAAAGGGCCCACCGATATCTCTCCCTCCCACTCAGCACAGCCAGCTTTTCCTCAGGGAGAAAAAACTTGTGCTCATTTGCAGTGGGACAATGCCGACTTTTGAACCTCTAACCACTAAACAAACAAACCTTGCGCTCTGCTCCACAATCCAAACAGGGTTTATTGACAGGCGTATCGCAGCAACGCGCGGCGGCCCCGGCAGCAGCCGGCCCGGGATCAATGCTGCGGGGGCGGCCCCGGGCGACACAGGACATCCTCCAAGGGGCGGCCCCGCCCGGGGCTGCTGCCGCCCAGAGCCTTCGTGCCCGGGCACAGCGCGCAGGGAGGACTGAGCCACGCTGCCTGCAAAGCCCTTCCAGCTCGGAGAGCCCTGGTGCACCTGCTCTGCGCTGCTTTAGGGCTGGTGCCGCAGAGCCATGACCCTCGGTTTGGGCGCTGCCCAGCTTTGGTTGTCCCCAGCAGCTCCTCTAGAATGATCCTAGGACCCTCTAGAGTCACAGAAGGATGAATCTGGCTCCTGCCTCCCTCTGATCAGGAACAAACCATGGACATTGGACCCAGCAGGACGTGCTCAGTGTCAAGCCCATGCACAACCGGCATTACTGCCTTGGGGCTGCACCCGTGTTTCCTGGCCAGGCCCACTTCAGAGACCACGTACGCAGCAGAAAATCAAGCAGGTTCCTTGACTGGAGCTGCTGCCTCCCACCACGGTCTTCTCCCAGGCACAGGAGCCCTGGATCAGGTTTGCATGGCCACACGTCCCCTCTTGGACTGCCAGCCCCTGGATGCATGGAGCTACGTGCAGACAAAATGCAGTGCAGAGGCTTTGGGGCTGGTGCTTTCCGTTTGCCCGAGTTCCCTTAGGCAGAGAGAGCTGCCTTGTCAGTAGTGTCAGTCCCTGACCAGATCATTCTCCTCATGCAGTTCTGTATATGCTGCTAGAATTTGGCTTTGGCTTTTAGCAAGAATATTTTAGAAACGCTTCAACAAGGAAAAAACCAAAGAAGGCAAATGGAATAAAAAAAATTATGGCCCAAACTGAACAGCATGGGCTAAATCCTGGGGAAGTCAATAATCCACATAACGTGTTTGGGGGTGGACAGTGCTCCCATCATCCCTCCTGGGCCCAGGCCAACAAGAGCTGGCTCCACACCCAGCCAAGGGCGCTGGCTGCAGCGTGGCTGCTTCCAGCCTGGCCTCACTTCGCAGCTGGACTTCTCCCATCCCTAAGTAAGAAGTGCACGTGGCAAACAGCCAGGGCGATTTGGCCAAATCACCTGGACTTTTCTTGCTTTCATCTCTGCCTAAGTGAGTCATTTGGCCTCTCTACCCTGGTCCTCTCCATCTAGCCAGCATGTGGAAATGGGCCACAGCCCGTGCAAAGCAGGCTCTGATATAGCACAGGGGTCTTCCGAGGATTTCTGCTTCTGATGGAGCTGTGATGAAGCCTACATAAAGCTGATAAAGTCAAAGGAACTTGGGAAAATGAACTGAAACAGCCCCCCCACCCCCCAACAAGAGAGAAATTGTAAGAATGTGAGGAACAGCACATAGTTTAACCAAAGGGACATTGCACATGCAAACAAGGCTCCTCACTTCAGCATGACAGGACACCTTTTCCAGAAAGAGATGAAATTCTTTCAATTTCTCTGCACTGCAGCTAATAAATCTGGATGGATGACTATCTGCACTGGATTTATGGGCTCTTTTACAAGTGTCTAACATTAAGCAATTCACTTCTGAACGTTTAAACAGTGCCTTATCTCGTCTACTCTGACCCTCAGGGCAGAACGAACATTTAGCATATTCATGGTTGCAAGAAGAAAAATAAAATAAAATATAAAATAAAAAAACTCATGTGCTTTAATTTTTTTTTTTTCCTGCTAAAATTCATCAGTAGCCTAACAACATTGCAAAGGTCTTGTGGACCGATCCCTGAGATATACCGGGGGTTGACTGACGGGCAGCGCCCCCGCTTTTTTTCCTAACAAATTCCAGGGTAAAAAAAGCACCCGAACATAATAATAATAATAATATTAATAAAGCGATGCACACGCTTCCCCCGGACGACGAGACACATACACTGTACACCTGTACACACGGCCGGCCCCGCGGGGCGGTGTAGTGCATCGGGGGGGCCGCTCCCACCGCGCCCCCCGGCGCGGCCCGGCCCCATCCTCCGTGTCCTCCCGCAGTCCCTGTGCCGCTGTCCCCGGCCGCTGTCACTGCGGGGCGGCGGGGCCCAGCCCGGGGGCCGCCCCCGCCGCGGGACCCTGCAAGGAGGCGCTGGGGCTGAGGGGCTCCGCGCCGCCGGGCTGCGCCTGCTGCAGCTTCTTCTTGTTGATCTTCCTCTCCTTCGCCCGCCTGTTCTGGAACCAGATTTTCACCTGCCGGGAGGTGGACAGAGGAGTCAGGGGGGACAGTTCGCCGGCGATGTGTCCCTCTCTCGGGGCTCTCGCCGAGAGCGCATCCCAATCCCGCGCGTTCTGCCCCCGCGCAGCTCCATGCCGCGCATCCCAGCCCCATCCCGCGCATCCCGGCCGCATGTGGCGTGCGTAAAAAGCGCCACTTTTGGGACAGACCTGCCTCTCCGACAGCCCCAGGTTGGAGGCCAGCTCCGCTTTTCTCCTGATGGTGATGTAGCGGCTGTAGTGAAACTCCTTCTCCAGCTCCAGCCGCTGGTGGTCGGTGTACACGACGCGGTACTTGTCTTTCGTCCTGGTTTTAACTGCGGAGCACAAAGCCAGGGTTGAGAAATTCAAAGCCAAAAGGCAGAACTGAGCGCAGCCGTTCTCTGTGCGGTGCAGAGCAATCAGGAGCAGTCCTATTCCCCCCTCCCGGCCTTGCTGCTCGCCTCCCCCTGCCTCGGGCTCTGCTGAGCGCAGCAGAGGAGAGGAGACGTCCCGCAGTTCCTGGGGGACATGGGACACCAATGCCAGGCATGCCGGCGGCTGCAGGCACCCAGCCCCGGCCGCACCGCACGCCCCTGCCTAGCACGGGGCCACCTTTATTGTGCACTCGTTGGCTTTTGGTTTTGTTTCGCCTTCCCTAGCGGCAACAAACTTTTTACAGAGCAAGAGGAAAAGGGAAAGAAATAGAAGGCCCGTTCAGGGCACGATGATTTCGTTTCTAAACGAGAAACAGCTATCTAAGGGCGGCCTTAAAATCGAGAGCGGCCGTGGGGAACTACTCGTGCAGCGGCCAAGCTCCCCCTTTTCTGTTACGGCATGGGGGCTACAGGGATTTCTTGGGAAGCCTGGAAGTGTGGCGTGCAACTTGAGAGTTCAAAAAAGCCCAACCCAAGCCAACAAAGAAAACCCTCCAAACCGAACCAAACACCGAAAACCCGACGGAATCGGAAGGCGAATGCCAGCGAGCAGCCGGTGAGAGTGCATCGCCGCAGCCGGTGACCTCCTTTTTCCCGAGGGTTTCTTGTTTAACTGGTTGTGTCCCCGGCCCTCCCGTTCCCCAGGGAGCCGAGGCGGGGAGTCTCTGCCCCCAAGGTGCTTAATGGCTAGCAGGCTGACTTTGTTCAGGTAAACTCTCTGCAAACCACAACAAAAGCACCCTGTAAAGATACAAGCCTGATCAGAGAAAACTCCCCAGAGCCAGTGAATAGGGAACACAATCCCAAACAATGCAGGACAAGGAGATCTTATCAAAGAAAAACCCTTCTCAAAGCCTTAATGACAGCCACATTCTGTTTGAATTACCACTACTGAACAAATGGCGGCAGGCGCTTTCATCCCCCCAGCTCTGCACATTAACATAAACACTGGCTCCAAAGGCAGAATTTGAATGGAGACAAGGGACCGGCCACCACCGCACAAGCCCAAAGTGTGGGAACACCACGGGCTGCTGTGGGAAGCGCGGTGGGCCTGTCAGAGTTCCGTCGCCACCGGCACCCGGGACGTGGCGCTGCCAGCGGTCGGCACCGGGGCACCGAGGCTTTTCCCCGGGGCGCGGCGGCCACAGGTGTACCCGGGACTCCCGCTCCGACCGGGGTACCCCCGCCGGCCCTGCCGCCGGCCACGCAAGGCAAGGGATGAGAAGGGAATGCCATAAGTCATTAATTACTGCGAAAATCGTCATTTTTTTTTTTTTTTTTTTTTTTTTTTTTTTTTCGGCTACTATATACAAATATTTTAAAATATTAATAAAACTAAAAAATAAATAGATTTTTTTTAAAAAAAAAGAAAAAATGAAAGAGAAAAGAGGAGATAGTAGCCGTGGAGCGCGTATATCAAAGCGCAGGACACGCATGTCCCCTGGCAGATGTACGATGGGAATGAAAGAGAGGGTCTGCGGGGGTATTAACATCGCAAGGGAGCGCGGCGCCGGCCGCGGCCCGGCCCGGGAAGGGCACGCCCTCGCACGGCCCGGCACGGCTCGGCCGGGGGCACGGCCCGGCCCGCAGGGATCGGGCTGGCAAGTGGCCGCCGCTGTCGCTCGGGAGGTCTGGCCGCACGGAGACCTTAATAAAGGGCAGGCGCCCAGTGACTCAGAAACAAATGCGGAGCGACACCGGCCGATGATTTATATGACTATAATTGGTTATAAAAATCTTCTAAGTGGCTATAAGCAGGAGAGCGGAGCAGTGGGAGCAAGAGCGAGCGTTTCCTCGGGATCCTGGCCATTCCACCGTGCTCCGCCGGAGCGCAGCCCGGGGCACCGAGCCCCCGGGCCACCGAGCCCCCGGGGCCGGCAGCAGCTGGTCACCGGCGGAGCGCCGCTCCCGCCGCTGCCATCCCGGCACTGGGCAGCGTGGACGGGCTGTCGGCAGAGCCCAGAGCCCTCTTCTCCCGAGGACCGACCCTCGGACGGGTTTGCTTCGGGGAGCTCTCCCCGAGAAAAGGCTTCGCCGGGCTGTCCGGCGGTGGGGCGGCCCCCGCCCGCCTGGCCCCGGCCCGCACTTACCCTGGCTGCTGTGCGGGGGCTGCGCCGGCTTCCTCATCCACTCGCAGAGGCCGCGACGCTGCCCACCGGGGGAGAGCGGCTCGGGGGCGGCGCTGGCGGCGGCGCTGGCGGCGTTGAGGGGCTGCATGACCCCGGCGGAGCAGTGGGGCGCGGGGCCGGCGTGGTGGTGGGCGTGCGGGTGGTGGTGGTGGTAGTCGGCGGGGCTGTAGGCCATGGGGGCGGCGGGGGAGCCCCCGTTGAGGCCGTGGACGGCGCCGGCGGCCGGCGGAGCCCCTTGGCCATAGGTGCCCCAGTCGTCGCGGAGCGGGGCGGCGTAGGGCGCGGGCCAGGCCGGCCCGGGGGACTGGGCGCCGTCGAGGTTCACATGGTACCCGCCGTAGTCCGCGTACTGCGGGGCACCGACGAAGTTCTGCGCCGCCAGGTTAAGCCCCCCCGAGTGCCGCACCGGGCCGGGGTACATGGGCCCGTCCTTCTCCAGGAGGTAGCTCACGTACATGCTGGCGGGGCCCCGGCGGCGGCTCTCCACATGCTGCTCGGGGCTCTCGCCGCGCCGCGCCTGCTGCTGCCTGGGGCCGGGCTGCCCGGGGCGGGGAGGGGGCAGGCGGAGGGGCCGCGGCCCCGCGCTGCGCTCCGCGCTCCTCCGCGCTGCCGGTCCGAATCCAATGGCCGGCAGTCCTTACATGATTAACGATTGTTTACAAGGCTCTATTAGTAATGGCCCAGACACACCAAAGGCAGGTGACGTGGAGAGGCGCTGGGTATATAGCTACTACCCCTAAAAGACGATTTGCATTTAAAAAGATAAGGAGAGGGCAGCGACCTGATCACAGCTAAATATTCAAGCCTTTATTGTTTAAGAGCTTCCTCCTTCCATTGCAACCTGGTGCACTTTAACCTCCAATCACAGGTTCAAAGGATGAAATCAAGAGACTTGCAAAAGACAGAGAGGGAGATCTAAGGGCGAGGGTGGGAATATGGGAGCCGTGTATCACGGCCAATCTGTAGGCAGCACTTTAGCCAGCTCTTCTCTGTGCTTTGGGTTTGGGGGGGTTGGGGGGGGGAGGAAGGGGCGGAAGAGGAGGGAGTTTTGATTAAAAATCCACAAAGCCATTTTGTCGTGGTTGTTTTGAGCAACAAACCCCATCGCGACGGCCTACTGCTTTTTGTAAAACGCTTCCACCCGCTCCCGCTCGGTCACGGGCAATGAAGGCGAGGTAAGAGGAGAAATTCCCCCCTCCAAGGGCGCTGTCTCCTTCCTCCGTGTGTGCCTGTAGAGCTTCGAGGTCGGGCGCGCCCGGTAGGTCCGGGAAAGGACGAGGACTGGGGTTACCTTCGTCCAAAACACCCTCTGCCCTCAGAGCCACCGATGGAGCGAGGCCGGATAACCCCGGTGCCTGGGGGGGACTTGGGACCGAGGCAGGGGATGGTTCTCCTCAAGGGTGGAAACATCAACCTCTTCCCCGAGCCTGTCACCTCATCGGGCGATTCCCCCGCCTTAGCGCGGCCGAGCCCGCGGGGAACCCGACGACTTGTCCCTCTAGACACACTCACTTTTTCCCTCCTCAACTCCTTGGAAACCCTCTGGAAATGCTGGCTGTGGAAGGGCGGCTCCCAGGCAAGCGGCAGCCGGCTCCCCCAGCCCAGCCAGTCCCCTTTGAAGAGGCGACCCCCTCTCAGCTTCCCCCCTCCGCTTTTATGCTTTAACTTTTCACCCTGAGCGGGGACAATGCGAGACGACGTTTGCATATTCGCATCTTTTCCCATGACACAGCGAGGAAACCTTTCACCCGCCGAGAAAAAATGGATGGGGACGGGAACGTCCCCCCGTTTTCCCAGCACTTTTCGCCGGAGCAGCGCAGCACCGTCTCAGCCATTCCCACCGGCATTCCCGGTCCCTTGGGGCGGCTGCGGCTCGGTCCTACCGGGGCTCCCCAGACGGCCCCCGCGCTGTCCCGGACCCCCTTGTCCCGGCTATTATATACGGAGATCCACGTTGTCGTGTCCCAAGGGTGTTTTTCCTTCCACGTGGGTTACTGTTCTGCACACCGAGGAGTGTCACTGAAACAGGGCGTCTCGCAGCTGAGGGCGGATTTCAGCTCTGCAAAGGCAGATATCCCGAACCCACCCTCTCAAAATCTCCCTCTCCTTCCCTCCATTCTATCGTTCCTTTTGGTGCTGGGCGTGGGGCTGTCGCGGAACCATGCCTTAACGCCAGTGTGAGTAATTCAGTGATCTCTCTCAAAATGTCCCAAGGGATTCTGTGTCAGTGGCCCTGGGACACCAGGACCCTCAATTAGAAAAGGATGGAGCATCTCTCCTTGGGAAGAGGCCACAGACCTTCGGAGTCGCTGTGGATGTCCCGGATGCCAGGAACAGGGTATCCCCACCCTGCACATAGCCGGGAATTCTTGTGCCCGAGCTGTCACTTGTTCGCAGGCTGTCGCAGGCGGCTGCGGTTGCGACCCTACGATAACAGCAGCACAACAGCAGGGATCCAGAGATGCCTGCCAGACGCTTTCTCTGGAGGGAATTTCTTTCTCTCTTGCCTCTTCCCACCGTGACACTTTCCCCCCGCCCCGACGGTAGGGTAACGAGGAGAGGGGAGCGGGTTTGGAGCTCCCAGCGCTGTCTGAACAGGAGACTGAAATGCCACTCTGGAAAGGAAACGCTGTGTCCCTTCGATGTAATCCCGTCTCCCGATAAGCACCGACAGAGCCGATCTATGCAGATGTGAATTTGATGATGCCATAAACGGGGAAAGGGGCCATTAAAACGACAAAACTCTGGACATATTGTAATAAAACACACTACAACCCTGACCAAAGCCGAAACACCCGTTTATTCAGTGTCTAAGACTCTTCATTGAACCGCTGGCAGCCAGTTGGCAGCTTTTTGGGGTGAGACCAGACGCCAGCCCGAGCTGGCAGGGCTGAGGGCCGTCGGCCGCGGGATCGGATGAGAATCTCGGGGCTGCGGTGAAGGAACAGGATAAGGTTCCGGAGCAGCTCCGCGACTACCTGGAATGGCAGCCAGAGCGCTGCTCCTCTGTTTTGCCATTCTGACAGTAACCCCAGTTATCCTCACACAGGAGCTCGGGAAGACCGAGACCCACCAGCCGTACCCCAACAGGGATCGGGGGGCGAGATGGGGACGAGTCTCGCTTCCCAGCGGATAAATGCTTCCAAGCATCCGCCGCCGCCGCGCAGCTGCTCCCCGGACGGGACTCATGGCAGCTGCTGGGAATGGGGACGCTCTGCCCTGCGACACTCTTGTCTTAAAATAAGAGGGATCCCGATCCTCTCCTAGGTGTCTTTGCAGCCCTTCGGGCTTCTTTTCATTGTGAATGGCACAGGATTTGTCCCCACTCTGGCCATATCCAGCTATCGGGGCTTCTCGAGGAGACTGGAGAGAGAGGACGTATCTCTAGGCCAGGTTTCACCCCTTTTCTCCCCTCCGTTCTGCATGCTCTCTGCCCGCTTTCGTCTCGGGTTTTCCCGCCAGCTCCGGCCCAGAGCTGCAGATCCAGGGGAGGAGCAGAGACCCGGGACCAGACCCCCCACGGTAGCGTGGGGGAAGGCCTGATCTCTTCTTCTTCGCCTCCTCCCGTATTTTTCCTATTTCGTTAGATCCTGAGCGGGGAACTGCGACCCAACGCCTCTAAGGCTGACAAGTGCCTGATGAGGGACACCGTTCGCAGGGGAATATCTTCCCCCGCCGGGTTCCCCGCCTTCCTCCTGCAGCCTCAGCCTTACTGCCTGATCTGAAAAAATCATTTCCGACACTGTTCGTGGGGGAGTCAGGGCAGCGGCACGGCTGCAGGGAAGTGCCGGGGGCAGGGCGCTGGTGCCCGCTGCCGGGCTCCGGGCCCCCGGGCCGGCGGTGCTCGGGTCCGGAGGGGACACCTCGCTTCGGGGCCGACGCTCATCGCCGCCTCGGGTCGCGGGGCTGGCGAGGGCTGGGGGATAAGGGTCGAGCAGCTCAACCCGAGGACTCCCGTCCCAGGTCAGAGACGTCTCCATAAGCCCCGGGAAGGGCCAAGTGCTGTGCAGCACCGGCGATCCCTCCTCCACAGACTGCTTGCTCCCACTCGCCGGGACCCCTGTGGGGATGCGGATTCACCGTCTTTATTTCTACTGTTTTTGTGGTTTAAATAATTTCTTTTTTTCTGTGATTTGCAAGAATCTCGGGGTGGGATGCTGGGGGGATCTTCACGTCTCCCTCCACCTTAACGACACGGAGCCAGAGCGTTGTTTGCAAGGTAAAGGAAAAAAAAAAAAAAAAAAAAAAAAAGCCAGATTGAAAGCCCTTTGGCGGCCATGGAGAGAGAAGGGAAGGAGGAATCGTGTGTTAGTTAGTCCGACCTGTGGAATTTATGGCTCCCCCTAAGCACAGACATGATAAGGACTTAGAAAACATCTTGGATCTTTTCAAGCCGGCAGCCCCCGAGGCTTTGATGTAGATTACCTTGCAGAATAACCCAATACTTTTATCGTGGGGTTGATACTCGTCTTGTCTAAGCACATGCCTCTAGGAGGGGGTTAGATGCTGAGTGCTCGCTCCCGAGCGGATTGGCGTTGCTGGGAAGAAAACAGACGGGGAGGGGAGGCGGCACCTTGTGCCTGGCCGGGACACAGCCCGCCCCGCACCAGCACCGCCAAGGGCCGGCCCTGCGGCCCCGCCAGCCTTGCCTCTTTGCACAGGTGCTGCCAGGCCTGAGTTCGCATGGCCCTGCTCCCCTTCGGGAAACGGGAGCGTAAACAGAGAAGAAAGAAAAGAAAAGAAAAAAAAAAAAAAAAAAAAAAAAAAAAAAAGAGAATCGTATGATACACCAGAGGCGTCTGCAGCCAGAGGCTGATGAGGGTGACCCCAGCCTCCCAGATGCAGTGGCTGGCACACCTCTGCTGGCCAAGGAAAGAGCCTTGGTCGGATTTCATTTTATTACTTTTCTTCAGTTGACTTTACCTTACTTTATTATATTTTTTACCTTACTCTATTATATTTTTTTAAGTGTCACAGAGGAGGAAGGCGGCACCAGGGCACCCGGCTGCCTGCAGAGCGCTTGTGCCCGGCCCCTGCTGGCGTGTCCCGCCCGGGCCGGGGCTGATCCGGTCACGGGAGCCGTGAGTCACCCGGCAGCGCGCACCGGCAGCACGGCCCCGACGGCGCGGGCCGGGCCGGGGCGGGGACGGTCCCTTTCACGGGAGGGGAGCCCAGGGCTGGGCTGTTGTCGCCCCTGCCCCCCAGGGACACCCTCCGCCCACCCACGGGCGCTTCCCGTAGCACGCAGGGCCGCTGTTATCTTCCCCGGGCCCGGCACGGCATGCAGCGGGAGCGCGGTGCTCCCCAGCCTCAGGCTCTCGGCTTTGCCGCCAGGCACGGCCGGAATGGGAAACCGAGGCAGAGGTTGTGTCCTGGTCTCCCAGTCCTCGCCCAGAGCCACGTCGTTCCCCGGGAAACCGCAAGCCCCGGCCCAGCTGGTGAGATGGAGCCGCCAACACGAGCGTCTTCTCCCGTGCCAAGCGAAACACCGAATCTGAGCTGAAAAGTGGTTTGCACATATTTGCCACCAGTGTGCCTGCCCCCGTGCTATCTCCCCCTCCCAGGGGCAGTCTGAAGGCTGATGCCCTCACCGCTTTCCTCACTGATTAATTTTCTATATTTCCCAGCTCTGAAACTTTAGCAGGGAGGTGATGCACGCCCCTCGGGTGTGTTGCCTCCATCTCCACAGCACATGCTAGTCCTGCCGATTTTCCCCACCATTTGCTCTGCTCCAGGCCCTTCCATGGCAAGACGCTGTGGGGTGGCTGCCCTACAACGTCTCCCTCAGCCTTGTGTTCCATGGCAAGCCCAATCCTACAAACCCCCTCAGAGAGCAGAGGCACTGGGTGTTGCTGACTTGTGTAGACAGTTTGTTGTCTGCAAGACCATAATTGTACACATCCCTGAAGGGCAATGGTGTTTTGTGGATCATATTTTGTGCTAGCAAATGTGGGAGTCCAAAGCAGAGAAGTGCCAAGCTCTTCTTTGGTCTGGCAGGGAGCAGGCAGCAGGTCCCACGTGGGACCTTTCCTTATCATGGGTCTGTACGAAGGCAGAAGAAGACTGATTTTCCCCTCAGACAAACTTTTACCCTCCAACTCAAAACCTTAGTCTTTCTGGTACCTGACTGCTGTCCACCATTTGCTCTCAGCTATCTTATTCTAGTTCCTGAGAGGGGAAAGGAAACTCACTGCATTTTGTTTGTGATCTGAAAGGAAGCCCCCAAATCGGCTGAAGGTAGGTCCAGGCAGGCGCAGAGCTGTGGCTTTCCCAGCTGTGGCCCACACTCCACTCCCCCAGGCTCTCCTCCATGACTCAGCTCCCAGTGACCAGCCCAGCCCTGCCTCAGTTTAGCTTCACAGTCCCTCCTCACCCAGGGCAACCCCACACACAGGAGGCTTTTCCAAAGGAAAACCCAGCACACACCACATAGTTACTTCTCCAAGAGAAATATGTTGGAAACTAGAGCAAGGTATGCCTTTCTCTTTATGATCTGAAGCCTCCAAACCTCCTCTGAAGACAGGGCAGCCATGGCACTGGTGGAACTGGAGGGCTGTCATTAGAAGTAACTTCTGGATTTTCTTCAGCCAGAAGATGCATGGAGCATGGAGGGAGAGGAACTCCAGTGCACCTGGAAAGAAGCTTCTCTGGGCAACCAAAACTAAGGGTCAAAGCTCAGCTGTGGTGCAAAGATCGTGAGCAGGTGTAGGCAGTACATGGCAGCAGGAGTGGGTCACTGTCAGGATCTCCTGTCTGTTCATCCCAGCTAAGCAGTGTTCAAATGAACCGGATCCCACGCCAGTCCTTATGTGCCTCTGTGGAGGCAATTACAGGAGTGCCATCACTTTTTCATCTCTCTCCATTAACAGGTCTTCAGAATTCCTTCTCAGATGAGATCTGAACCAAATTGTGCCCCAGGGCACCAACACTTCTAGGGGTGTTACTCTATCAGTTTTCTGGCACAGCCTTAAACACACAAATTTTAATCTGTCAGTGACTTTATAAGGCAGGATCCCTGTCCTCAGAGCTGCACTGTTTATCTCATTACAAAGCATTTCAGGAAGCATGAATCGAGCCTAGGTCTCAGACAACCTGCCTGGAGGGACTCCTGCTGGGCCATTCCATAGTGCTGGGATGCTCACCAAGGGTGAGAAGGAGCTGGGCTCCGGTTCCAGCCCTTTCTGAAGCCATTTGAGGCCTCAACCACAGACCTGTGTGTGTCTTTTTTTGTGTGTGGTGGTTGTGCTTTTTTTTTTTTTTTTAAGCTGTTTGTCTTTGCATGGTCTAATTAATTAGCCACTGATGCAGGAGGGAAGGTGGCAGAATGGGAAGCCTGGGCCCTGAACTACTGAGCACTTGATCTAATTGTGTGTCTGTGAGAAGGGAAGTTCCATGGGATCCACTCATCTTCAGTATACTTTGATTTCTTATTTTTTTTCCCCTGAAATAATTTCCAGCAGAATATTTGACTCTTGAAATATAACCTGTCTGCAAATAGCTCTGGAGGAACGATCTCCTTGGACTTCTTCATCACTTTTCACAGTGTCCTCCATGAACAGGTGGACTGAAAGCCACGGTCATGAAAACATCCATGACAGGGTCACTTCTGCTCTTGTCTTCTGGCTTAACACATGGTTAGTCCCAGCTTCTCACAGAGCCCATCCCAGGTATCCCAAACCCAAAAGCATGACGTGTTGGAGAACCTGTAGTTTCTCTCAATCGGGACAGAGAAAGGTCTCTCACTTTTTTGGTCCTTGCTGCCTGTGACACAGGGACATGGTTGTTTGGGAAAACGCTCTGAATGGGGGTGGGGGGTGGAGTGGCTCGTTCTGGTACTGGGTTTGCCCCATCGGTGCTGCGAGGTTTCGGCAGTGGAGTCCTCTTGACCGACATCCTCAGCCCTCGTCCCCGGGTCTCCTGTAGCCCTGGTCCAGACACGGCGGCTGGCCCGGGTGGCTGCTCTGGGCGCTGCTCCTTGTCCCCCGTGCAGCCAGCCGCGGTCCCGGAGCTCCATCTAGTGCCGGTGCGCCGCGCATCCCGCGGGGACAGCGCCTCGGGACACGGCCGCCGCCGCCCACATGAGCTCCCGCGTGTAGAGGGGAAAGAAAACTCGGGCAGATTCCCCAGCGCCGTCCTGTCTTTCAGCTTGGGTTGTCAAACTATCTTTCTTCTTATTTCTGTTACTGGTACGAGAGCAGCTCAAACTTGCCCTTTGCCCTTCAGCG
Source organism: Sylvia atricapilla (assembly GCF_009819655.1). NCBI lineage: Eukaryota > Metazoa > Chordata > Aves > Passeriformes > Sylviidae > Sylvia > Sylvia atricapilla. Next base: position 45,783,669 of record NC_089141.1, read on the forward strand.
CTTTTAATTGACCTCAAGCCTTCTATTGCTCTTCTTCCCAGATTAATGATTACTGAATCGTTGTCAGTCTGTGCCTAACTTGAGGCATCCACCTTAGACTAAAGGTATCTCTGCTGAAGGTCTTCAAACAAACTTAACTCTCTTAATTCTCTTAACTCTCTTAAACTACGGGGGGAATTCATCACTTTCTGCTGACAACGTGCTTCTGAATGCACAGATTAGGGGTCTGGGTCCTAATGAGAGAAAGGTGGGCATTTCCCTTCAAGAATCACGAAACTGTTCTCTAAATAGCACAGTCTGCCCCTCTGCACAAGCCTCAAGAATGGACCACAACTTTGCTAAGTTGTGTTGGAAGTATCCTGGAAAGAAAATGTCCTAAAAGAGATTATTTTTCACTCAATACTGCCTGTAGCTTTGCTCCATCCATCTCTTCTTCGTGGAGAAGCAGATGCACAACTTCCCACACGTTCAGCTTTACGGGAGGGTTTTCCTCCTGACTGCTCTTCCTCATGAGGTGCTGTGTTGCCTGAGCTGCTTTTCATGTGTGAATTATGAGAAGTTGTACTTGCTCCATGGTTCTCTATTTGCCTTTATATTCCCAAGTCTCAGCTCAGAAGATGTTCTGTGTCCAGTTCTTTTCAAGTCTTGTGGATAAACATGTGACACAACTCCCTGGCATGTTTTTAAGTACATGGGATTCCCATCTGCTCATCTTTGAGCCAAGTTCACATCTGTTTAGTTTCTAGGGCCAGCCAGGTTTGGAAGTGACCAGTTCAGCATTAGGTTTCTGAAAATTTGAAGGCTGAAAACTCTGCACAAGAGGCTCAACTCCCACTGTCCAGCCACTGCAGGCTGTGTGCTAACAGTGCTGAACAGTGATATCTTGCAGATGAACACTTTCAAACTGTTATGGGGATGTTAAAAATAATATATGTGTTCCAGAGAATGCAACACTAAAATTTATTTCTGTCTAAATATTTCCAAATTGCTCTTCAGCAGTTTGTATCTGATTAAAAAATATTCATTGGTAATTAACAATAACATTAACAAAAATATACAAATAATAATTACTGTATTACAACATTATTTTCAGATATTGTTAGTAAAGAGCAGCTGGGTTTCTGTGATAGCATATTCTATCCAAACAGTTATTGATTTAAAAGACATGACTCTGAAAAATCCTAACTGAAGTTAGCACCCTGTAAAATAGGAGAACACTATTAACCAAAATTTCCTCATCTTTATCCATTGTGATATAGACAAATGTATCCTATTAGTCAAGAAGAAAATTTAATTTAGAAATTATTAAACCTTATAATGAAAATAGCTTTGTTTTTAACTATACTGAAAACACATCAAACCTCTGGATATTGTCCTGGGAGTCTGTGAGAAAGTTAAAGAGACATACTTTCATTTTAGTGTAGCACTGTTCATACACCCAGGATGAATTCTGTGGATTTGGAGTGACGTGATGATAGTACGCTCCTGAATTACAGAACACAATTTCTTCAAAATTAAACACTGTTATTTGCTATTAAAATACACAAAGCTCCATGAATGGAATTAGATGTAACTCCACTGAAATGAGACTTCCAGCTGGACACTGCCACCAGACCAGGAAGGTAGAAGGTTATCTCCAAATGTCACTCCTCCTGGTTGCTTTAGATGCTTATTTTAGGTAGAAGGGAATCCCTCACTGCGAGTGCCCATCTCTCATCAGCAGTTGCAGAATGTAGCTTGGCTGAGTAGAGGCCACACAAGTAACTAAATCTTAATAAAATGAGCTCTCCTGAACTGAACACCCATCAGCTACTTCATAGCCATCGAGATATCCAGGGTAAGACAGTTGCACTCAATCAGATTAAGAGCTCCTTGTAAAACAAGACTGATGGAACTGTAAAATTTGGACATCTAAAATTGGTGACTCTGATGGGGTTTTTTTTCCCAACACTCCCTGACATCTGGAGATCAAGATGTGAACAGCACTTCTGGAAATCACACCAACTCTCTTTAGCCACATGGTTGATGCTTCTAAACATTGACTAAAAAATGTAGATTCTCTCATGATTGCTTGCAATGTGGCAAGAACAGTATGAATTCAATACCTTGATTGGGCACTACTTACATAAGACACTATTTACACCAGGAAAAGTGATATTCAGTTGGAGAGAGGCAGCAAAAAAAAACCTGTCTTGCTATAGATGTGTTTGCTGAATTCAAACAAATGAGTTACACATTCTTCTCAAAAAAAAGCACATAAATACGGACTGGTCCACAAGAAATACAAACAATGCAGCAGTTGGTAACAATTTCTTTTCCTAGAGTTGATATCAAACATTTATCCCACACAGAGTTTATGACAATACCGAGACCAAATCCACAACCCAGATTATTTTTCAACCTGAGGATCTTCATGGTGGAGCACCACTGGGGACAGCAAAGATTCCTCATCCCTGCTTACACAAGGTTTAGTTTTGATGCTGGAATGGTGTGTAGTACTGTTTTTCTTCGTATTATGGTAAACCTAGAATTGAGGAGAGGAAATAAAAGATATCTTCTGTTATTACATATTGCGTTTGGAAAACTGCTTCTCTCCCCATGAAGCAGGCACTGAGAAATAGTATGTCTAGTCCAGCATGGATACCCAAGTAAGAACTGGTAGTTTGGAAAGGAATTATTTATCCTCCCCGAACATGAAATAAACATCTGGTATGGATAGAACAGGGTTTCTTCAGATCATCTTTATTATTTTGACCTTTGAGAAGGACATACAACATTCTATGTGTGAGGACATGGCATGTTGATCCCTCATGAGACCCCCTGGCCCCTGGCCCATGCTCAGCTCCCCTCCCGTGGCAGCTATCTGCATCACCAAAGCTGACTGTACTGGCTGCTGCACAAGGGAAGCCCATTCCCTCAGCATAGGCTGAGCGACTTCAGCTTTCCAGAGTCCTAATGCAAGCAGTAGGAGGAATAAAATCCTCATCAGGAAGGTCAGGATTCTTTCTGATGGCAGAAAAACATGCCCGAAGCTCTTACGTGGATCCATGGCCAATGTATCCATAATAGAGTTGTGTACTTACTAGAAAGCAGGAGTCTATTCCTCAGCTCATTGTGATCTGTGGAGCTACATACAAACCCCACAAAACCCCAAACCCAGGCATTGTTCACATGCTCATCTTACTGTGTTTACTTACTGCTCCTTCTGCCTCAGCTAGCTGACAGGCCAGAGAGGAAACCAGGTAAGAAAAAGAGGGTCTTTTCCTGGAGTCAAGAGCCCAACAGGACTGCATCATGCAATAGCTGCAGAAGAAAAGACGTGGCACAGAAAACGTGTTAGCTCTTTGGACTCTCTGTAAGGGAACACATGGAGTTGTAGGACTTGAAGGAGGAATCAGGGGGATTGGAATGATTTTGTAGAAAGAGGCCAGAATTACAGTGTTGCATCAGAGGAAAAGGAGCAGAAAGATAAGGATAAAGGGTGAAATGATCTTGCAGTGACTTAATCAGAGTCCTTAGTAAAATCTTTGTTGTGGTATGACACATAATGGCATGATGTTTGTTTTCAGCTTCCATAGAGAAAATGTTAGGAAGACAACGCCTATCTATCATTGGGGCTAAACCTGATCCTTATGTAGCCTAAAGCAAACTTTTCATAGCAAGCCTTTTAATGTAATTTGACATCACAAAAATCTTTCTGAAATTCAAACACCACCTTAGAAATACTGCAGCTTCATCAGGCATCAGTGCAGCACCTGACTGCTAAAGTCTCCTGCAAAGTTACTGGGACAATAGTCTCCCTGATATTTAAGCCCCCCATAGCGATCTTTCATTGGTTAATCTGTCAGATTCCCCTATACTTTTAATGCCATTACAGCCTTTATGTGGTGAGAATAACAACAGTGCAGT